>NC_052612.1:6315107-6615107 GCF_016545825.1 Eucalyptus grandis
AGTCTTAACTGGGATATCTATATATGGAAATTTGTACAAAGTGCGATATAACATCAAATACATGTTCAATGGCATTCCATAGTTCCATATGAATGTCATTTAAGGCGGAATTTAATTTTAAAACTTCTCAAATGACATGAAAGCGGTGGCAATTTGTTTGAAAATAATGATATGCCCTCAGGCTTATATGGGAGATACATTTTACCATATATATATTTATGGTAATTGGTATTAATACAAGATCTGATGGTATTCAATACGGGACGACCTCAATTTCCACATATCTAAAGGCGCTGGAATTGCTTATATATATAGGTTGGGATTTTGTGTAATTTTTTTGCAACCAATTATGCTGTCATAACCAAAAAAGAAAAATAAGAAGAGAAAGTCATTGAAATGGCTTCAGGAAGAGTATGTTGATTCAGGATTTCTTACCCACATTTCTTTTTGCTTCACAGGTAGTGCCAGCTTTTGCTTCGTAAGCCTTCGTGGAGTTTAATCTGTTCAGTTCAGACCTCGCTTTTTGCTTCATAAGCCTTCGTGGAGTTTAATCTGTTCAGTTCAGACCTCGCTTGAGATCCATAAATTGAACTGTTTAATTAGTTGTCGTGGGGACCAACATATTTTTGTCTTAAGTTGATTTGATCAAAATTTCCCGAATTCTTTGTGTAACTAGGAGAAATCAGTTGCGAGGGAGATCAAGAAAGAAACTATTTGGAAAGCGGACATAGCGCCGTGTTCAAAGTTCCCGGCATACGACAAGTCTTGCGTCGAGTTTGGGTTTTAGATGGGAGGGTCCTGCACAAAGGCCGGCGAAGTGGGCCCCAATGAGTGCTATTATAAATACATTTTGATGTAGTCACATAACTTCACACCGAGTGAAAATTGCTTCTTCTCATTGTTTTAATTATTTTGATGAAATTTTATTTCCATTCTGAATAGTGGGTATTTGGGGCAAGTTCATTAATGGCCTCTCATACTCAAATTCTAGCTAAAGGACATTAGAAATGTCAAAAAAATTATATGGCGTTCACTTTTATGCTAAAAGTTTTTGTCGAATCACTTAAGTGTCACTTTTTTATTAAAAAATCACTTAAATGCCAATGTTGATGAGGATTATCGAAAATCCGATGCAACCATTTTTTTTCTATTAATTTCTCAAATCCACATGACTTGTTGGCTGCCCAATTATCATATAATTCCTAAACGATGTCATCTAAAAGTTGTAAATATATGTAACTTAAGTGCCAAATTTGATTTAAATTGATTACTCCAGTGCCTGTTGTTATGCTTGCATCACCTACAAAAAGAAGTGCAACACATGAACACAAGCACAAAACTACATCATGCCAACAAAAATCAACACATCCAAGCCCAAAGCAAGGCAAAAAATGGAACTAGTAAAAGTATAGACAAAATAAATATCGTTGCCATTAACATTCAACTGCTTCTTTATATTTATTCGATCTGACTAACAAAACAAAAACATCTAGCTTCCCCTCTCACCACACAATATCAACCCAAAACATGTGTAGCTTCCCCTCCCACCAAACAATATCATCCAGACATCTCAAAACCAAACAATATCAACCCCCACAATTCAAGGTCCCCTCTTGTTTTTGGACTTGACAGTGGTGTCATTTGTTTTGGAGTATCATTTGATTAATTTTTACTGAATTGTACTCCATTTAACCTTGGTTGGGTTATTCTTTTGAGTGCAACACTTGACTCTTCACTATTGTGCAAAGCCTCCTCTAGCACTGTTGCCCCCACGATTGCACTGAGAACCCTAATTTTTCCCTCCTAGCCCTAATTTTTGTCTTTGTACCCTAATTTTTCCTTCCAATTAAGCAACTTAAAGGATAATGAACTCGAGTGAGTAAGAACCATAGAGACAACGAGTGAGTGAGCAATGTCAAGCAAGCAACAAGGACAATGGTGCGATAGTCAACCAACATTGAAGACGATCGAGCTAGCACTAATAAGGAGAGTAGTGTGATGTTGTTTTCCCTGGAGGTGGTGCGATGTTGTTTTACTTCACCAAGCAACGTAGGATTGTGCAACGTTGTTTAGTTTGTCCACATCGTTAGGACCTACCTCTCAATAGGGAGGAAAATAGATTTAAAGGTATTACCTAAAAGATGAGCCTACGACCCTCTTTTTAGGCGTAGGCTCTCCTAAGCCCATACCCCACACAATGTTGGGTATTCAAATTTACATCATAAGAATTTTTTAATGAGAAGTCACCACTAGCTTATTAGAGTTGGCTAGATATCAAGTGAAGCATGAGCGTATACATCGCTTTCTACGCAATTAGACTTGGTTACATTTAGTGTCCTTTTGATATTTAATCTTATTGTCAAACAATTTGATTTGATTTTAAACTATCCACTAATATATGAGGTGATCATGTACGTGCATAATCATTAAAATAACAATTAGCAACCAATATGACATTAAATAAATTGCAAGATAAAGCAAGCATCTAATGCTAAAAAAGATACCATTTCCAGCTAAGGTAAGGGGAAAATATAGTCAACATATTGGTAGTGCACAATTAAGGGCTTGAGTCCCAAAAAGAAACATTCAAACCGTATTGGAAAGCTCTAGACTTGTTCAATTTTAAGTACAATTTTTACCTAAGATTTTCCACACTTTAGAAAAGAAAACTACCCAAAAAACCATTTTTAAGCTTTTCTTAACTTTTAGAGAAATTCTTTTTTTTTGGATTTTTTACTGAAATACTTTCATTTTTTTAAGGGATATTACGAAAATAACATGGACCCACTAATCTGGGCCCTGGTAGTGAACGAAGGTCGGATTGGGCTCTGAGAGCTCAATCCCACTTAACTCACCCGAAGGCCCACTTTGCTATTTCCTATTTTTGAGCCCAAACCAACCCAAGCTCTATGAGTCAAACCAAAACCCAAATCTTATTAAGACCTACCAAGAGCATTTACTCACAACTCACGGCCACTTCAATGCTGACTTCTGTTCTCATGAGCACTTGTACACGCTCATTTGCCAGTAAACGGAGAGCGCTCATGGATCTATAGACTAACACATTCAATCTTCAAACAGAAAAAGAAAAAAAGAAAAAAAAAAGAGCACAGCCGTAAACTCGAATCTCAAGAAAACAAACATGGACTGAATGCTCTAAAGTCAAAAGTTATGATTTTCTAAAGAATATTGATGTTTTGATTCAAAAGACCTTCCTCGAACAAGGACACAGCTTCGTTTAAGCATTATCACGAAGACTTGGCAGTCAGTTAAGATGCACAGCACAGAGACAGGTTTACACGAGCTTGGTTCAAGCATTTTGTCGAGCACTTTAGTGGGCACGAAGTGAGGAGAACATAGACGTAAACAACACCAAAGTCAGACCGAAATCCACAAACAATGAACAAGCAAGACTCGGCTCCAGCACAGGGACGACTCATTTGCACTTAGTACCAGCGTGAATGAAGAGAGCAAGTTTCAGCCATAACAAAGAACATGAACGAGCATCTATCTTAGGCATTTCATCGAGCAGGTGGCATGTGCCATCTGAGGAACGAACAAAAGCTCGACTGGGGCCTCAGACAAGGATCGAGATAGGTAGTGAAGGACAAACAACAACAAAAAAACAGTAAAGTTCATCATAGTTGGGGTGGGACTCGCATGAAACGAACAACAGTAGCTTGGCCTGGCGAGCCCGAAACAGGGCACAAAAACAGAGCAGGATGAGGGCCCTTGGTGGTGCTCCCTACCCTGCTCGGAGGCAACGAATGAGGGCGAGCTCGATAGTTCGAACAACGTCCAGCGCCCTGCACACCTCTGAGCCAAAATCCTTGGGAACTCGACACACCCAAAAGAAGAACAGCGAGATTCAAACTAAGACCTACCGTGGATTCGGCTCAGAAAGTGGGGTAACATTGGTGGGTCGGAGGCCAGGTTTCAAGTTTGTTTCTTGCCGGAGAACACTTGCTTGCTCTCAGCCTCGCTCTACTCTCACACAATCTCAATCTCTCTCTCGACTCACTTACTCTCTCATATCTCTCCCGAAAACCAGCCTCCGAAACCTTTTGCTCTCTTCCTTTAGTCGTGTTGACTTCTCTTTTTGAAGAGTCGCGTAACACAACCTCAAGAAACCTAAAAAAAAAAAAAGGAAAAAAGATCAAAAGGAAAGGCTCAAAATGCATTGCATGTTAAATCCTGAATTATGATCCCTTTCTCCAGGACAATAATTAGATGACCTATATTTACTAATATTTCACAATTAGAGATCGAGAAGAGGTCCACCTAGAAAAACAACTGAGATTCGTCCAACCACTTGACCTTGTCAACCATCTTCAGCCAAGTGAACATGGACAATCAAGGATAGTGCCATCCAGATACCGAAATTCTAGCCCATCCACATCCAGTAGCTGAGATTTATTTCACAACTTGACTTTATCAACCATTGTCATCCAAAGATAAATAATCAGTGACGTACGGTATAACATTGTATCATAGACGACACCGTACGTGAAGGACAGGCTCACGAGCACGCCCTTTAAGATTGCCTCAAATCAATATGTGAACATGTCTATCCCCTAGACTACCAGAAATTAGGAAAATAGTCATATTATTTGGAGTTACTCCATATAATCAAGACGATCACAAATTAGGAAATAGTCAAACTCACATTAAATGAAAAGGAAAAAAAGAAAACATGTTGATGCACAAGTTTAATTTAAATATGTCATTGTGATTAATAATGTCCACCGGATTCTCTATGGAACAAAAACTTTCCTCGAGCCATTTCTTCATTACCGCTTGTTGGGAATAACTGATCCCCGAAAACCGGATTCAACACTAAATAGAACCCCTAAATCAACGCGGAAGACGAAGCCCAAGAAAAACACGTATCACCGATTGTAAAGCACACCACGGATTCGAGCGTACCTTGTTAGCCACAGATTAGACACCGATGCTGAAGAAGAGGAAGAAATTCTGATCTGATGATGACAATTGAAGGGAAAACAGTGCCGTTTGCCTTACTGTTCTTTTTGTCTTTTGGAGAGAGAGAACGCGCATGGGAGAAAAGCGTACGTACGTCTGTTTTTCCAACCGGTGTCTTCTCTCTCTCTCTCTCTCTCCTCCCTTTTATACCTTCCCCCTTCCACGGGCCCTATTCCCGTGGGCCGGGCCTTTTGGGCCCAGCATGGGTGGACGGGCCTTAAGCCCATCTCATAAATCCATCATCTCCTACTTGCACATGGTGGTCCAAAACCAACATGGGCGGACAGGCCCTACTCATCCCCATCAGAGAAAATCCATCATAGACTCTCACTTAACATGGTGGGCCGAACATAATCCTCTTTTCCTCTCTTCAACATTCATACCGGTGAATAATCCGTGCGACCAGCATACTTTGAGAGCTCGTTGCCATACATCTGTTAGGAATATATAGCAGCTCATAATGGGCATTTCACTCGAGTAGATTTAGTATGCGGTACCCTAGATCGATCGATCACATTTATATCTCTCTTGATCTCTTTTAAACAATGATATATATATATATATATATATATATATTGTATTCACAATTATGATTATCCCAAAGATAGTCATAATTGGTTAACCGATGAATACAAAACTACAATGTGACTCTCCAAAATCGATCTTCCTCTTTCCTTCAAACTCTCAATTTCAGTTCAGCTTGCTTTTCTATAAATGTCCCATTAGATCGAATCAAACTCATGACCATTGGCAACATCCTAAGATAGCAAACACTAAATAGAAATCTTGAGAATAAGTAAGAGTCATGAGGGGACTAAAAAATTGAGGAACTTTTTTCCTCAAGAGTCTCACACGACATAAAAAAAGTTGAGATCAAACTTTTGCCACTTTTATTGGTCGTCTCATGCATACGTAGTATGAAATACGTATTACGGTATCAACTCCTTTCCCATGGAGGGTATGTCTACACCTTTCAATACCGTACAGATGATAGTTCAGACATACCCAATGTCTAACTTGAGTTCACGTATCTACTCATTCACTAAATTCATCAGAACTCACATCTGGCATCATAGACAGATAAAATAAAATATGTGGGGTATTTTACTCTCGGACATAGTAAGTATTATGTCCTCATCTTAACACCCAGTTAAGGCGACATGCGTATTTTAAGCTTGAGCTCTCGATTATCACCTAGATAATAAGCTTAAAAATAGTATCATCTCTATTTATCACACAGTAAATAGAGGCGATTACCCGTGTGAGTGGGCTAATCTTATATCTGTCCGACATACTTTCTCAACTTAAAATAATGCACTAAGCATTAAGATGCATAAAGATCAAACAAAGATTCATAGGCATTAATGATGAAAAACATAAATTCATCATATGTGAACACTTAGGGAAAATTATAATATTCAGTACATTAGCCTCTACGCAGTTCTAGAGATTTCATATGGCCACAAACACATCTCTAAGTACTGGCTTTGTCATAGGATCTGCTACCATTCTATCGTAGTATGTACTCTAAGTTCACATCTTTTCGTGCAATCATATCCATGACAAAATTATACTTGGTATCTATATGTTTGGTCTTGTCATGATATTTTGGATCTTTGGTGTACGCTTTTGCTGCTTGGCTATCATAATTAACCAACAATTAATCGCAGCACTTCCAATAACACCTAAATGATCCAAAAAATCTCTTAAGCCAAACATCTTATTATCTTGCTGCTAATAATGCCACGAACTCAATTCCCATCGTGGACAAGGCTATACACTTTTGTTTCTTACTGCTCCAACACATGGTGCCATTATTTGGTAAGAGAACAAACCTAGAGGTAGATTTCTTTTTATTTAAATCTCCTCCCCAATCAACATCAGAATAGCCTTAGAGTCGCAGATCCTTTACATAATAACTCAGCGTATAATCAGCAGTCCCCTTTAGATACCTTAGTATTCTTTTAACGGCTTTCCAACGTGCTTGACCTGGATTGGATTGGTATCTGCTCATTATCCTAGACTTAGAACCAGGGAAGGAGAGTAAATTTCCCGCAGGTATGCATCCCACATGGGCGAACCTAGCCCTTCAGGGACGGCCTGTTAGCAGAAAACCACTCAGCCCTTTAGTTCAGAGCCTAGAGACACTCAGAGATGCCAGGATGGAATCGTTTCTAACCTACCCAAGCTGCATTTCTTGAAGGATCCTACCAGGCTGGAGAAGAAGAGGAATTTAGAAAGTCATAGAGATTTTCACAAAGCACACTTTACTTCGGGGACTCCGCCCAAAACATTACACCCTCCTTGCCTTATATAGGCAATAAGAGTCACAAGGACACATGGGGACCTAGCTCATGGGTCCGGAAACAAACAGGGCACCGAAAGGGAATTATTCGAACACTATGAACAGTAACTGTACTGTGAACAGTACTTTCCCTAGCCTAGTGCTACAGTAAAAGTGAATAGTGCTTTGCTACAGTGAAAATGTACGGACTCAACGGTCACGTCCGTCTCGAGCATTGTAGCTGCAAACTGAATCATCCGAGTTTTCTTCTAGGAGATGTGCCTTGTATTTTTGTTCAAGGGCTTCAAGGTCTTATGGTGAGAGAATCTGATTCAGCCTTCGTGATGAGGATGCTTGTTCATGAGCCCAATGTGATGCTTCTTCTTCAGCCCAGTTTGTATCTTCATCTTGCTGAAGGTCAACAATTCTTGGCGAGGCCGATTGGATGGTTCTGCATAAAAGATGTGTCCATGCTTTGGAATTGTTCGTAGGGGTCTGGGACGAGAGGTCCTCCAAAGCGTGCATAGGGGTCTTGGGTGGATTGGACAATGTCGTCTTCGTTTGTCATTTCGGGCTCTTGGGACGATGAGGCTTGTCGTATTGTCCAAGTGCTTCCTTAACCACGGTGCTAGGTCATAATGATCCCATGTAGTGGGTGCATTATTCCAAACGTCTTTG
This sequence comes from Eucalyptus grandis, assembly GCF_016545825.1. Taxonomy (NCBI): domain Eukaryota; kingdom Viridiplantae; phylum Streptophyta; class Magnoliopsida; order Myrtales; family Myrtaceae; genus Eucalyptus; species Eucalyptus grandis. The sequence continues at coordinate 6,323,053 of NC_052612.1, forward strand.
GGAATGGTCTTGTTTTCTGGCATAGGATTCTCGGAGTTCTCGATATTCTCGTTCACAAATTCGAATAGATCTAGGATAAGATTTGTAAATCCGGATTCTCATTTGTTCGGAGTTAGGTTTATAAGATGTAGTTCCTATTTCCAATTTCAGCTGAAGGTGGCCGATAAGGCTTGAAGAATTCCATACTTGGATGAACACCCAGTCTATCACCAACCATGATATGAATGACGTATTGTACAACTTTGTTACAAGATTCACAGGAAGCCTGAAGCACTGGTGGCAATCCCTTTCAAAACAAGACCAACTCCATTTCCTGATGTCACCCACTTTCAGCCATGCTACCACTCTGTTATATCATGTCTTTGTGGGAAAACCCGGTGATCTCATAGAGATAAAAAAGAGAATTTTTGAAAGGCGATCTTGCTCCCTCCGAAGAAACACCTTGATAAGCATTTTAAGTTAATGCTTCAAACCTTTTATTAAGTAGGAGCATAACCAAATCTGAAGCATGTTTTCCTTACTTCCATCCCGAAAGAACTATCCCAGATGGTTGAGAGATCATTCTCTGGAAAACAGATGCAGATACAAAATATTCCCTTGGGAGAAATACAGCAAGAAATCCATATATGTCTAGAAGAATTATGCTTAAAGCGCAGGATGGTGCAAACATACATCACAGATGACAAACATCTAGAATCAGCCTGCTCCCGACAGGAGTTGAAGATCAAATGCTCCAAAAAAGACTGTGATGGAACATGTGGCAAGTACTCCCGCAAAAAGAAACACTACAAGAAGTTTTGGATAAAGAAATCCAAACATGGCTCCAAGCATTTCCGGAAGAAGAAGAAATGGCGATACCTACGCAAAAGAAAGGATCGCACAAGCCACAAAAAATCAAATCATTGCTACATTTGCAATCGAAAGGATATTTCGCCAAAAGTTGTCCTCAAGCGAGAAAAGGTCGAATCATCTAATCCATCATATTGAAAACGAAATAGGTATTTCTCTTGAGAATGATGATATTGAATCCTTGTTCTCCGCTGATGAAGAACCATCTGAACAAACTCTTTATGCCATCCCTTCTTACCAAACTTCCGTGTGGCGAGTCGGACTCGGAGTCGAAGATATTTTTCATATATCACCATCATCCCCATAACCAAACTTTGACATATTTTCAAGTCAAACTCATTGTCCACACTTCCCAGTCAAAATCCTCACCTCAAAGTTTGCCAAACCTATCACTGTCATTGCTCTCATTGACACGGGAGCAAGTTGTTCAGTCCCGGACACCAAAATTCTGCTGAAGAATTCTGGACTCCCTACGTCCGATACTTCAATTCTGCGTCAGGAGATACTTTCTCCACAAATGTCAGAACTACTCCTGTAACTATCCAGTTCTTCCCGCAGTGCTCCATAACTGCAAAAAATTTTGGATCTAACCTTCCCAATAAAGACTGATAGTGGGTGGGACATTATGACTCAAATCTCCCGACTTCGTATCATTCCGGAAAAGGTCTTAGGTATAAAGATCAATTCTCTGCGTTTGTCAATATCCAGAGACTCTTTTCTATTCAAATGAGTCTACTAGATCCGATTATGCAAAGGTTATTGGAATCCTGTTCGGAATCCCATGCAGAATTTGCTCAAAAGTGCCCTAATCCTTTATGGCAAAACCCAGAGTTCTTTGTTCGTCTTCCTTTTAAGAAAAATGAAGATATCAACCCAACCAAGGCGAGCCACATAGGAATGAAGCCAGAACATTTAGTTCTAGCTCAAAGGGAATGCTCGGAACTCTTGCAACAAGGCCTTATTGAAGTTTCGACTCACAATGGGCTTGTGAAGCCTTTATGTCAATAAACGTGCTGAGCGAACGAGAGGGAAAATGAGATTGGTGATCAACTATCAACCTCTCAATCTTTTCCTCCAAGATGATAAATTCCCTTTACCATCTAGAGACTCTCTCTTCAGTGGTCTAACCAAGGCCCACATCTATTCCAAATTCGACCTCAAAGCCGGATTTTGGCAATTGGGCATCCATCCTGAAGATAGATCCAAAACAGGATTCTGTATCCCGAACCAGCATTTCCAATGGAAAGTTCTTCCTTTTGGCCTAAAAGTAGCACCATCCCTTTTCCAAAAGGCCATGTGTCGCATTTTCCAACCAATTCTAGCAAGTGCAGCCGTATACATCGATGATATCCTGCTCTACAGTCCTGATGAGCAGTCACACTGTCAACTTCTTGAGCAGTTTGCAGAAATCATAAAAAAACATGGTATTATGCTTTCCCAAAGGAAGATGAATATTGCCCAGACAGAGATTGAATTTCTTGGTCTGCACCTTAACAAAGGTACATACTACCCAGGGTCTCATATAGCTCAAGAATTATTGAAGTTTCCTCAGGACAATTTCACAACAAAGCAAGTTCAGCAATTTCTCGGGATAATCAATTATCTCAGGGTCTTTGTCCCAAATATTGCAAAACTTGATCCCTTTGCAATCCATCTTGAAGAAGAATTCCCCACCTTGGGGAAAACTCAGACCAAAGCAGTAGTGAGAACTTAAGGAGATTATGCAGAATCTCCCACCATTACAAATACCATCAATGGGCAAAGAATTCTCCAAACGCCGGTGATGAATCTTGGGCAGCTGCCCTCTTTGAAGAAATCGATGGTAAGAGACTCCTCTGTGCTCATAAAAGTGGAAAGTTTTCCCAAGCTGAAATGCATTACCATTCCACTTTCAAAGAAATCTTAGTAGTCAAAAATGGAATCAAAAAATTCGAGTTCCACCTCATTGGCCACCATTTTCTGGTAGAATTAGACATGGCATCTTTCCCTCAGATGACCAAGTTTAAACAAAAGCATATTCCAAACTCCCAACTGCTTCGATGGGCTGAATGGTTTTCAAAATATTCCTTTGAAACTAAGCATATTCCTGGAAAGAAGAATGTGCTTGCTGATTTCTTATCAAGACCAAAGGCACCAGCCGAGATCAACATGTATATCAAAAGGCCAGCTTTCCATATGCTCAACCATGGAGTAAAATACAAAATTGAGAACATCAGGGATTTGCAAAGCTGGAAATATCCCCAGGAGATTATTCAACAAATCCAGAATGACAGCCTTGCTGAAAATTTGGAGAACCTCATGTGGCAAAGCCATACAAACCTATTCAGGTTCAATGGAGGTTCGATTCTCTATCCTTTTAGGTTAAATATGAATTATCCATTCATTCATCCTCTTATCTGGAAAGAAGATGATTTTCCTGAACAGCTCAAAACGTTATTATGGTACTTAACCAATAAGTATCTAATAGCCTTTGAAATCCCAACCAGAAGATTCATTACTAACCTCACAAGGATATTCTTGCTCGGAAGAAACATTGAAAAAGAATGTGATAGAAATCTTTTAGAATTTCTAAATTGGTTCTATCATCCTACATGTTGGAAACAAGACTTGGAAAAAGAACTGAGATCCATGACACCAGATCTTGAAGTCCATACCATCCTATTTTTCCGACGCCCTTGGAATTTTTGCAGAAATAATGGTAGTATTCTTGATGCACCTCTGGAAATAAGAACTACATCTTATAAACCTAACCTGAACAGCCGAGAATCCCGGATTTAACATATGTCAGGTCTTGTACACATCATAGCATACATCAAGCTCCCAACAGCACTAGCATAAGGAACATGTTTCATTTGTTCCTTCTCTTGTGGAGTCCTTGGACACAGTCTATGGCTCAATCCTTCACCTTTTGCAATAGGAGTGTTTATGGGTTTACAATCCCATATCATTCATCTCAAAGTTGGAAGACAACCAACTTTTGACAGTATGAATAAACTCCATATTACTTCCGCAATTAGTATATCATCAACATATAATGATATGATCACAAATTGATCCTTGGATATTTTGATATATATACAATGATCCTCATCTATCATTGTAAGGTCATATGCTATTATGGTATTATGAAATCGTATATACCATTGTCTTGACGACTGTTTAAGGCCATATATCGACCCCCAAAGTCGACATACCTTTTCTTCTTAGCCTTTTACTATGAAACCAACATGTTGTTCCATATTTATTTCTTCCTCTAATTCTCTATTGAGGAAAACAGTATTTACATCTATTTGATGTAACTCAAGATCCATACCAAACACTATTGCCAGAATTATGCGAATCAAGATAAATCTCACTACAGGAGAGAATGTTTCTACATAATCAATTCCTTCCTATTGATTATACCCCTTCGCCACAAGGCGAGCCTTATGCCTTTCTATCGAGCCATCAGCCTTTTGCTTTATTTTGAGAACCCACTTGTTCCCAATAGCTGCGTCCCTTTTGGAAGATCAACCGGTTCCCGGACTTGGTTTGACTTCATTGACTCCATCTCCTCTTTCATTGCATAAATCCATTTTTTGCTTACTAGGGCATTTAAGAGCCTCATTAATATTTCTTGGTTCATCCTCATCTTGCGGAGCAATCATAAAAGTTTCCCCTTCAATGTCAAGACGTCGACGGGGAATACTTTGGTAACTTTTTCGCCGTATGGGAGATTGTACACTTAGCACATCATTCCCAGTTATGCTCCCACTCGGATTAGATAATGATGACATCGTCTCATCATATGGTTGTAATTGGGAATGAGTTGAATTCAATTCATCACTTCTCATATTACTCCCACTTGGATGAACTCCATTAATATCATTATCTTGATCCAAGGTTTCAAATAGGGAGTGATCTTCTCCTATTTCGCCCTTCTTAGGAAAATTCATCCACTAAGAATTTGACATCCCGTGATTCATTTAGTTATACTCACACTTTCCTGCTCACCTACGAACACATACCCTTTCGAGTGTTCGAAGTATCTCATTAAAATACTCTTCCTTTATCTAGGACTCAATTTCCCAAACTTGTGAGAGGATTCATGAGTATAGGCAGCATAACCCCATGACTTAAACCGAAGTCCGGTATTCTACTGTCCATGACTCATATGGAGTGGAACTAAGCGATTTGGAAGGCACCCGGTTAAGTATATAGGCAGCAGTTAACAACGCATCACTCCAAAAAGTAATATGTAAGTTAGCATGCGCCATCATGGGCCTAACCATTTCTAGTAGGGTTCTGTTTCTTCTCTCTGCAACACCATTTTGTTGAGGAGTATATAAAATAGACAACTGTCTTTCTATTCCTTTTTTATCACATAATTTTCTGAACTCATCAGATAAATATTCTCAACCTCGATCGGATCTAAATACTTTTATTTTCTTGTCTAATTGATTTTCTACCAAGTTCATAAACATTTTGAAACAACTTATGCTTCAGATTTATGAGTAATCAAATAGACATATCCGAATCGAGTAGAATCATCTATAAAAGTGATGAAATAAACAGTCCCATGCCTTCCTCTCACATTCATTGAACCACAAACGTCATAATGGATTAAATGTAGAGGAACGTCAGCTCTTTTACCTTTTCCAAATGGTTTCCTTGTCGTTTTCCCTTCTAGACAATGCTTACATATGAGCAAATCGACTTTTTCAATATTGCCCAACAAGCCCTCTTTGGTGGTCTTTTCATATGTTGTTGGCCCATATGACCAAGTCTAGCATGCCACCATATTCACATCATTATCATATAAAGTAGAAGACGTGAAACAAGGGAATAACATATTGACATCACCACAGTCAACATTTAGTACAATAAAACCATCCGAGAAAGTGACCAAAATCATAGTAGTTTGTATCCAAATACAAATCTACACATCTATTATGGAAGTTCATACTAAAACCAAGCTTAACCAACATCAAAACAGACACTTAAATTTCGACGAATCTCTCGGAGCATATAGGACATCATGTAGGAACAAGGTGCGTCCACCACGCATATTCAATTGGCAGGTGCCAATCCCTTTAACTTCAACTCTGAAATTATTTCCCACATAAATCCACATAGTTCCAGTTGGTATCGTCGGAATTTCACGAAGGATTCTCTATCCTTCGCTACATGGTCTGTCTTTCCTGAATCTACAGTCCACAAAGGATTGAATTCAGCCAATAATTCAGAACTTGACACATAATCAAAGTTCTCAAATGTACAAGAGGTGTTTACCTTCTTTGGCTCACAACAGTCGCGAGCATAGTGACCCTTCTTGTCACAATTGTAACACCTCACCCTTGACATTTTCTTCACTTGAGGACGTTTTCCCCTCTTGTGTTGGTTAACTCTTGATCTCTTGCAATAAGGACTTGATCCTTTGCTTTCCCACATATTGAACGAATTAATACGTTTGCGCTTAGAGCTCAAAGCCCTTTCTAAGCTAGAACCAGCATAGCCAATGTCTATTTTCGGCTCAAATGCGGATAGGCAGTCCTCTACTAGCTCAAGGTGGCGCACAGCATCCTCTAGATCTTCCATAATATGGTCAAGAGCTTCTAGTGCTTCTAGCTTTTCCAGCACATATTGAATCTTCGTATTCAATATTCCACAATCGTTGCCGTTCATATCAGCAATTATGTTCTTAGTTGCTGAAACCATCAATCTGAACACATCAGACTTATATGCACGAATAATTAATGCCTATCATTTATGCATCCCCTTTTGCACAGACTCATCATATTAATGAACAATTTCAAGTAAGGTTTTAGAATCAAAAGGTCACTACGTTTCCAATCATCCTCCAAAAATCCTAACTTAAAACTATCATTAATATGATTGTCATATGCAAAATCAATTCTATGAAGCTACAAAAACTTCTAAACTACCAACAACTAATTACCCACAAAGAATCAGCAATAATAGAAAGCAAATGAGATAATTTACATCCAATAAAATAATAATGCTTTCAACTAATACAACAATTCATTACACTAAGTAATATATCCAAAAAGAAATATCAACATAGAAAGAGATATTCAATACTCAAAAACATCTCAAACTAATCTAAGAAATAATTAGGGAAAGTCCATTCTAATCTATCAGTCAAAGTATCTGAGAAAACTGAAGGCACACTTGCCAACCATGGAAATTTTTTTGGAGAGCTCTCTTGTCGCCACCAAGGCGCATTCACTCTGCGCCATGTGGCGCTCAATCTGAGGGTTGAAGTTTTAGCCAACTCAATCCTATAGTATTCTCTTACAAAAGCTTCCACCAGCCTCCTATAACCCGGGACCACATTGACCTCACCTAGCCGATCTAACACTGCTTACCATTTAGGTGCAAGAGTGTTCATCAAAGTCGGCACCTTCTAAAAATCCGGCATAAGATAACCATTACTGATGATTTCTTGTATCATCTGATTGACCTTAACCATATGTGATACTAAATCACCGTTATGCCACGGATAATTAGCTAAATCTTACATCAGCTTTTTAAGTCTTGCATTTCCCTCGTCCGTTCTCGAGATTGCAGCTATCCGTGCATAACGCATCATAGTTCTTGCAACAAATGCAGAACTAAAAATGGATTACTCATAATCCATAATTTACATAAGAGAAAATACATAAATTTCCAAAATTCATGCAACAAATGCAGAATAAATTATTTTGATTACATATAAACCACATAGGCATAAATAAAAAAGAAACAAATTTTTTTTTTTTTTTTTCGGGTCAACGGTCAACGGTCAAAGTCAACGATCGTCGGTCAACGGTCAACGGTCAGTCAACGGGTCAATGGTCGCCGGTCGTCGGACGGATCGGGTAGACCGGTCGGACCGACAGGACCGGTCGGGCGGGTTCGGGCGCAACTGCCGTCCGCACGTGCGCGCGCGTGCGCGGGATGACGTCACGCGAGCGTCACCCGGCACAAGCCGGCGTCGCGGTTCGGGTCGGGTTGCCGGCCGGTGATCGCCAGCGAAACGTCGTCGGCGATGACGTCATCCGAGCGGTTACCGATCGTTGGATGACGTCACGGTGACGTCATCACGTGACGTCGCACGCGTCGATCCGTAGACCGGCGCGTGCCGTTTCGCCGGTAGCCGGCGCACACGTGCCGGTTCGTCACCGGCGTGTGTGGCGCACGCGCTGGCCATTGCCAGCGCTTCGGGCGCTTCGGGCGCGTCACTTCCACGCGCAGCGGCTTCTGGCCGCGTGTGTGGGCGCGTGCGGCGTCTCTCGGCGGCGTGCGACATGTTGCCGGACTCGTCTCGACGTCGTCTTTCTCCCCATATGTTCAGAAAACGATTTCGACTTACGAAACTCAGAAAAATGACCGAACAACGCTCGGGTGTCGGGATTTCTCGCCCCTATCCGTACGGCCGAAATTTTTTCGCGAAAAATCAATCAAAAAACATCAAATTGATCGGGAAAACGTGAACTAGGGCTCTGATACCAATGTTGGGAATAACTGATCCCCGAAAATCGGATTCAACACTAAATCGAACCCCTAAATCAACGCGGAAAACGAAACTCGGGAAAAACACGTATCACCGATCGTAAAGCACACCACGGATTTGAGCGTACCTTGTTAGCCACAGATTAGACACCGATGCTGAAGAAGAGGAAGAAATTCTGATATGATGATGACAATTGAAGGGAAAATAGTGCCGTTTGCCTTACTGTTCTTTTTGTCTTTTGGAGAGAGAGAACGCGCACGGGAGAAAAGCGTACGTACGTCTGTTTTTCCAACCAGTGTCTTCTCTCTCTCTCTCTCTCTCCTCCCTTTTATACCTTCCCCTTCCACGGGCCCTATTCCCGTGGGCCGGGCCTTTTGGGCCCAGCATGGGCGGACGGGCCTTAAGCCCATCTCATAAATCCATCACCGCTGAATCAGAGGACTTCACAAATTGTTTAGGTTATGCAGTAATTTCTTTAAAGAGAGCATTCAGAAGGTTTATTTATTATATTCTTTTCGTATTACATAATGGCTAGGGTCATTGAAAGTAATACCCCAATCGGGATGAAGTAGAAAGGTTGTGTGATATGAGTGGATATTTTTTGTAGATTACAATGTGAAGTGACAAGTGAGGAGTGCCAAATTGCTTGGACTCAAAAGAAGCAAACAACATTCAGTCGTGGAAGATCTCAATTTTTTTATCCACTGATGTGATGCCTCGATCCGCTTCAAGCTCGCGACAATCTGTGCTATCTCTTTGACTTAGGTTACTCTATTGCAATGTCCTAAGAGGCATCACCAACCCAATCACTTTATCAATTAAGTACGCAAGCGGCAGCATAAACACATCACCCAACCAAGCAAAGGAGGATAGTACAATATACACTTACATACATTCATAACAACATACTTCCATACAAACATCTTCCATACAACTTCAACATCACACACCATGCCACTTTTCATAAACATCCCAAAGCACAGTCACACAGGTTTTGGGGTAAGCCTAGCACCTTTAGTACTATGAGGGATATCCAAAAAGGTGATTCTTGCACACGCACTAGTTCACTAAAGCAGGCTATCAAACCTAAAGAGATCCCAATTAAACCTAATGAACCAGGCCACAAAACGATGGTGAACTAGATAGCTTACTCCCTTGTTAATCCACATCATGGTGGTGTGCTTTAGTAGAGTCGTCTATCCCCATCATTGCATACTTGACAACAGTCCATTCAGAGGACATGAGGACCTCAAAACGAATAGGGTGTACATCCATAGCTACTGGCCTAAAAACATTTAAACAACAACAGTAAGATAAACTCGATGAGTAAACTTTCTAGACCTCATGGAAAGAGGTTATTCACATTGGAACGGCCAAAACATGCAAGTTATCTATTGTTGACACCTAAATTTTGATTAATCATTTAATAATTAATTGCATGAAAATTTAGGGATTAATCTTTAACCCCTAAAAAAAAAATAGTAAAATTGCATTTCACGTTGTCGCATTTGCATCGGTACTAAAAGCGCAACAAGACGCAGCGGCCCGATCGTTTACATGCACGAAAGGATGGTTTCTCGCCACCGGGTCTGAGCACACAAAAGAGCTAAAGTCAAAAAAAAAAGAAAAGAGGAGAACAAAAAATTCTTTGGAGAGGTTTTGTGAGAGCTATTAAAAAGAGAGAGTCCGTAGAGAGACAGACGAAGGGGAGAGGTTTTGAAAAAAAAAAGGGAGAGACTCTCGTAGAGAGAAAGAAGAAAAGATGAAGTCGGGGGAGGAGATTAAAAGATAGAGTCTGTCAAAAAAAAAAAAAGAAAAAAGAAATCAGGTACAAGAGCTGAACAGAAACAGAAAAAGTACACTGAAAAAAAGAGAGAGTGGACGTGAGAGGCGAGAGAAAAGAAAAAGGGGAAGAAAGAACAGATCTTGTTCTTCTTCTTGGCAAGGCTTCGCCGTCGACCCCGTTGCCCGCTCTCGTACCGCCGCGCCTCCACCTCCGCCGCACGCCGCCCCGCCTGCTGTGCGCACCAACCCACCGTGACCCGACACTTGCTCCTTCTCCGCCCGCCGCTGCTGTCTCGCCGCTCCACCGCTCCTCCGCCACCTCTGCTGCGGCACCCGTGACGCCGGGACCGGAGGCCGAGCCACCGCACGCCCGAGCGACTCTACCGCGCCGGCTCGCCCGTGACCTGTAGAGTTGAGCCCCCGTTCGTCGCACCACCGTCTCGCCGCGAGCTTGTGTCGCTTCTCCGCCTTGAAGCCGCGAAGCCGACACCGCCTTTGCTCTTGTAGCACCGCCGCTCCGCCTCCGCTCCTTATCCCCGCTCGCTCGTCCTTCGCTGCGTCCCAACGCCCAACGCCGCCCCGCCTTCGCCGGTGGTGCCGCTCTGCTCGGTCCGGCGACCGACGCCGCTCGTCGCTCCGCCGCCGCCGTCCACGAAGCCTCCGCTGCTCCCCGCGTCGCCCAACGTCGCGGAGCCGCCGGTCTCTATCGCTTCGCAACCACGACCCAGTGCCGACGCCCACCACTGCTGCACTGCGACGCCGGGACCGGTCGGCTGAGCTCCCCGGTCGCCGGTCACGTCCGCTCCGAGCTTCCTCGCCGACGCCCTTGTTGCCGGCCAAGCTTGCGAACCAGTGCGGCTACCCCCGACGTCGGCGCCTCCGCCTGTCCCCAAAGTCCAGCAGCGGCGACGACTGCAGCAAGCCACCGCCACCAGCGATTGCAGCTCCAAATCGGTGTCCCCCCTCCGAACGACGGGCGCCACGGCAGCTCGGCGAACGTTGCCCCTTGCTGCCGTGTCCTCCTCCGCCCACCGCCGGACCCTTCGCCGGAGCTCCGAAGGGCGACTCACCACCCTTGGCTGTCCGCCGCCATAACGGCCCATCCTCAAGCCGCGCCGAACCCCCCCGTCGTGATTCCCGAACCGCCGTTTGCTAAGTCCCGATTGGAAGAAATAAATTAGGTAGTTTTTATTCACTTTTATTTTTATGTCGTTTCTTTATTTGAATTAGTTCTTGATGCATGTTTGAAAATCCCCGACGTATCACCTAATTCGCAACCGCATAATGATTTTTTTTTATTTCATCTATAAGGCTTTAGATGAAATAATTAATCGTGAGGAATAAAATTGATATTTTGGTCTTTAAGGCTTAAGATCAATTTATTGATTTTATTAGCGAAAAAACCATGGAGGATTTGGTACCTTTTTATTGTTTTGTTTATCTCAAAAAAAAAAAAATTGCATTTGCATTTCATGTAGGTTAGAATTAGGTTTATTTCATGTTTTATGGTTTGCATATTAAGAATAGGCATTTTATTTCGAATATAAAAAATAATAAGAAAATCAAATCGATCAATTTAGGTTGCTAGTTTTAACTTAGGTTTCACGTTTAATTACTTGGCAATTTTTAATTTCGAAATTAATCCAAAAAAAAAAAAATGCAAGTTAGATTAGGGCTAGGGTTAGCATATTTAGCTATTTCGTTTAAAAAATAATAACAAAAAATCCAAAAAAATGCATTTAGGATATTAGTTTTTTAAGAATTGCACGTGTCAATTTAGAATAGGATTTTTGATTTTAAATTTTTTACAACAGAAAAATCCCAAGAAAAATTAATTAATTTAGGATACTAGTTTTTGTAGGTTGCATAATAGGTTTTTCAAAAATGCATGTTTTAGTCCCTTTAATTTTCACTCTAGTATTTTTTTTTTAATTACAAATTTTCATAAAAAAATCATCATGCATTTTAGAATAGAATTGCATGTCTCATTTTAAGTTTAGATCAATTTGTATCTTTGGTTAGAAATGAATAGATTAAAATAACGTCTTAGTTTAAATTAGGATTTAGCATGACTTAATCCTAAGCTTAAATTGGATGGAATTTTAATTTAGCTAGGTAATTTTGCATTCTTCTTAATTTCGCATATCATGAAAAATACAAAAAAATTTGTCTTTAGATAAATTAGTTTCAAGTTTTAGGATAAATTGCATTTTTAGGAATAGAAATATCATGTGCACGTCATGTAGAATTAGGTTCATATAATCAAAAATTGCCCGTCATTATAATTATGTCATTTTAAGTTGCATATTTAATTATTGCATGTTCATTAAGAAAACACAAAAAAAAAAAATAATATATTTTACTCATGTCATGTAGTTTAGAACACATTGTCACGCCATTTCATGCTAGATTAGATGCATTGCGTATTGCATGATTTTCATCAAAAATACAAAAAAAAAAATGCGTGTTAGAAAATCATATTTAGGACTGTTGATGTGAATTCTGATTTAACATTGCAGATGCTTTCGTTGCTATAAGGTAAGTCCTGCAATTTATTCATCGCTTTATTGGGTGTTAAATTGGTGGTTTTGCGCACCCGCATGATCACCTCACATGTTAGGAAGATAAATAAAAAATCAATTCAAGCTGCCTGCAAAATATTTTTTGAAATAAAAAAGAAAAGGTACCGAAAGGGCGTTAGAGAAATCTAGCGTAATCAAGTCCCCGAACTCATTTAAACTCTGGTTCGTAGGAGTAAAGTAATTCTCCCATTACTTTACTTGGGTTTCTAATCGACCCACCCAAAATAGATTAGTGGCGATTCCATGATAAAAATCATTTGCATATTAAGAACTTGAACCTAAGTCGCGAATTGGTATGGGCTTGGGAGAGCCCGAGTTAAGTCTAGGCTTAACAATCCATTAACCTAAACCGTAGGTGGTGCACCTGAAATTTAGGTCGCGACAGCTTGGCGACTCCACTGGGGACTTGAGTTGAAACTCTTAGTGGACTTAGGCCAATTTTCTTTTTGAAAAAATATTTTTGTTTGGCAGCGAGGATCCCAGGTACGTCCCTAACATTTAAGGTGTTAAATGTTCTTGCGAGTGGGAGGTATAAGGGGAAGTGTTTGCTGACATTTGTTTTGGAGGAAGGTGTAGGAATGTATGGTTCACTTTCACTTATGAAGTGTTGCTTGATATAAATTGCCGTGCATGCCTTGCATCTAGCACTACACTATTGCACACACAACCCGCCGCCGGACCTGGGCCGCACTAGGACACTTAGGATGGTATTGAGTTGGATACGACTTCGACCGCGAGGCCGCGTAGTAGAGGTTGCCCAACTCAATCCCGAAAGTTTCTTTCTTGGTGTTAGGAATGTTTACCTCGCCCCGCGAGACTGCGCCGCATTGGGGTATCATTCTTGGCGAGCCGGAGTTAAGAGGATTTGATTTAGTACGCGAGGCTGCGACTAGTCATCCTACCCTTTTAACTCCACTTTGCTTAGCCTTCCTAGTTAGAAATCGAACCCCACTTTTCATGCGCTTGTCTATGTGATTGTTTTAATCGCCTGGTAAAGTAAGTTCTCTACCCTTTACTCTTGCAATTTACTTACCTTATTATGTCTTTGGTCGGTCCATGACATTAGGTTGGTCGAGTCTTGGTCTATAAACAATGGGAAGGTCCGACATTCGATTCATGCCTGCACCAAAGGTTGAACTCAAATTATGGTGGGATCGTCTTGGCAATGATGGTCAAAGCTATGTGGAAAGTAGACTTGGTCGCCTTGTTCCCCTCCTTGATATTGATGTCCAAAGCGGCGTCATGCAAGCACTTGCTCATTTCTGGTGCCCTCAAACATCAACATTCATATTTGGTAAGCACGAGTTGACTCCGACTCTGGAGGAATACAGCATTGCCATAGGAAAACCTTTAGAATTGGAATTAATAAACCCACCCCTTGGATTAGAACCTGAATCAATTTTGTCGACTTTCTTAGGATGGATAAGAATCAAATAAAAAGAGTGTTAAAAGATAATTGTCATGCATGTCCTTTCTCCTTCCTAGATCGAGTTTTGTTAATGCTGACACTCTTTTAAAAGGTAAGATTTTTCTTCTAGCCTTCTTCGGGTTTATTGTTTTTCCTCTTCGTAAAGGCGCCATTAATCCTTCTATCACATGGGTGGTCAAACAAGTATGTGCCGGAATTAGTTTTGTCAACACCATTTTAGCTGAAACATTCTTGTCACTCACCCGATTTAAGGAAAATGAGGATAAAACTTTTCGTGCGCCAATTGAGCTTTTACAAATCTGGTTCTTTTCTCATATGAGTAGGATTGATATTCGCATGAAAATTATTAATCTTACTGATTCCCATCATCCCATCGAGGTGTTCAAAAATCATCAAGATCGAACTCCAAATCTTTCTTTCTCAAAATGGGTCAAATTATTGAAAAATCCGAATACCAAGATTTTCCTATGGCATGCTAAATGGTTCCAAGTCTCCAAGGCACGTCTCTCTCATGGCAATGATGAGCCAATCCCGCTATTGGGGATCACTGGTGCCACTTCCTACTACCCACTCCGAGTGGCCCGTCAATATCGAGTTGTGCAGGATCTACCACCCCCTCTTAAGCCGGGTTTGTTCCAAGTCCGATTCACTGCCAAGGATGATGATCACAAAAGCAGCTTCGCTATATCGAACAAGCTTGGCTCGCATGTCACGAACAAAAATTGAGCTTGCCTGAAGATGAGCTTGAGGGGAAGGAAAAGATTTACTATGCTACGGCTCGGTACATCCGTCGCACAAGATCCCGACCGAGCTTCTCCAAAAGTGCCAGATGTGACTGAAAAGCCCACTCGACAAGCAGAGCTTAATCGTCACAAAAGGAAGATTGAAGAACTTGAGAAGCAAGCCAAGAAGGACGCTAAGGAGAAGAGGCAATTACGTCGAGCGTTGGCTTCCCGATTGTTTATAGATCGGGCCAAATAAAGTGGCTTGAATCTATTTAGTCTTTTTGCTTTAAGCTTAATATTTAGGAAGTTGAGTCTTTTACTTGATTAGTTTTTGTTTAGGGCCTTTCTAGTTTTTACATTGTCAATGTCAAAAAATTTCATAAATAAAAGCGGTTAGACTTTCGTCATGGACCGGCATGTTTTATACGAAATGCTTATGTGTATTCATTTCTTCAAATTAGGTGATAACGGATCCTCCACGTTCACCTATCATTACACGATCAAGAGCAAAAATGGCCGACCAAACCGAAATGCGTGATCGTATGACCGCTATGGAAAACCAACTCCAGCAGTTGCTCACTTCTATACAACTTATGACAGATCAAATGCAATCCCTCCAAGTGAATCGAGACTCTTGCACCTACTCTCCCGAGATAGTAGTCCCAAAGCGGCATGCAGACAAGGTCCAAATGGGTGATGACGACATGCCTGAGCTGGAGGATGACCCATTGTTCGTCACTGCCGGAAAAGCTAAGCCCGACACTGTCCCTAAGGCGGAGCAAGATGAACGCTTCGCCAAACTTGAAGAGAAACTGAAACAATTGCAAGAGTCGCGTAATTCACTCCCGTTCGACTTGTCGGTTTATGAGAAAGTCAAAATGCCAAAGAAGTTTAAGATGCCGGAGTTCGAGAAATACGACGGTACTTCTTGCCCAAAAGCTCATTTGCAGATGTACCACGTACGCATGGCCCAATACGTCAAGAACGAGCCTCTCATGATCCAATCGTTTCATGCAAGCTTGACGGGCCGCACTCAACCGGTACATAATGAAAAATGTAAACCTTCTCGACACGGAATGATGTGGCCGATGCTTTCCTAAAGCGGTATAAGTTCAACATGGACATTGCACCTTCTCGAGAGGATCTTGAGCGGATGGAGAAGAAGAAAAGTGAGTCATTTAAGGAATATGCTTTTGTAAGATGGCGAAACTTGGCAGCTCAAATCACTCCCGAGCCTACAAACAAGGAGTTGATGAAGTTGTTCGTCAAGACTCTCCCGTATGAGTTCCGTAACCGGATGGCTAGCACATACGTGAAGAACTTCAACCAACTTATCCCAGTGGGTGAACAGATCGAGATGGGGCTAAGGGATGGATGGTTCAATGAACCGACTCATCAAGGCAAAAGGTTCACCATGAAGAAAGATAAAGAGCCAGCCACTGAAGTCAATGTTGCATATGCACAACCAGCCCCAAGTAAGCCTCCAATGGTTCGCATCCCCGGAATCAGCAAGATGGAGGCCGAGTGCCCGCACAGCGGTAATTCACCAAAAGGCAGTTCTCTCCTCTTCCCGGCCCTCTATCTCGAGGTCTTGCCGATACTCCGAAAGAAGGGATTGATCTCCCATGAACCAAAGCGACCCAATGCTGAAAAGTTCTCCAACTATGATCCCTCCAAAAATGTGAGTATCATATGGGAGAGGTTGGCCATTCAAGCGATGAATGTTTGACTTTGAAGCACAAGATCCAAAATTTGTTGGATACTAAGGCATTTTCCTTCCGTACCACCCAACCAAATGTCCGAAGAATCCATTGCCGGAACATCGGGGAAACGTGAATGCAATCTTTGAGTTCAATGCTGGCAAAAAGATGAACTTGAAGGTGTCTATCAAAGATATCTATAGGGATTAGTCGAGTTGGTTACTATCCGACAAATGAGAATCCTCCTTTGCCTACCATGAAGGAAAGGGTTCAAGAAATGGTTAAAGGCGGCATGATCGTGTATGCGACCAAGCTGGAATAGTGTCAACTATCTCCGAAGTCGTCATTGATTGGGAGAAGGAATTTGCTAAGCTAAGTGCCGAAAAGAGTGAACCAGATCCATTGATCGAGGACATGCCTCCACTTGAGGATGCCTCTGACCATGAAGGACTGATAGTGGAAGTCCCTTCAACTGATGAAGAAATAATTATTGAGATGCCCCAGTACATGCGAGTACAAGGATAATAAAGCAGTCCCATGGTCATACGAGCTAGATGTTGACCTGATTACAGTGCAGTCGGACCTATGCTCAAGCTAATGCCCAACCCGCAAAGCCGATTCGACGAAGAGGCCAAAGAATTTCTGGCTATAATCAAAGCAAGTGAGTATAACGTGGTCGACCAGTTGCGGAAATTGCCTGCTCAGATCTCTTTACTCGAACTTTTGCAAACATCTCCTACACATCAAAAGTCTCTAATGAAGGTTCTAAGCGAAGTTCATGTACCGGAGACGATCGAGGTAAACAGGTTGGAGGAATTTGTAGGGTCAATTCTTCTTAAGGATTTAATAGCCTTTTCTGATGAAGAATTCCCTCTTGAGGGGAGGGGACATACTAAGGCATTATATATATCCGTCAAGTGTAAGGCTTCCCATGTGGCTCGAGTACTCATTGATAATGGGTCTGCCTTGAATATCTGTCCATTGGCGACTCTTCACCGCCTTAAAATAGATCCTTCAAAAATAAATGCTGCAAAGACCTCCGTCCGAGCTTTTGATGGTACGAGAAAGGAGGTTATAGGGGAGACCCACCTTGAACTACAAATAGGACCGGTGATGTTCAACGTCCTTTTCCAGGTGATGGACATTCCTACAGCATTCAATTTCCTATTAGGCCGTCCCTGGATTCATACTGCAGGAGCTGTGCCATCAAGTCTCCACCAAAGCGTGAAATTTGTTGTCGAAGGAAAGTTAGTCATTGTTCATGGCGAGGAGGATCATCGGGTCTATCATGAGACGGCAATTCCCTATATCGAGCCGGAGCGTAGGGAGGAGTCAAGTTACCAATCGTTCGAACTTGTATCCACTATTCATGCATCTCGAGGGTCGACAGCACCCACCCCGATGTGTCAAATGCAGCGATTATGGTAGCAAGAGTGATGGTTGGAAATCGCTTTATTCTGGCTGTGGACTTGGTAAAGAGAGCGAGGGTATTCGGAATCCTATTGAAGCCCCTCGAAGGTCTCGTTCAGCCGGATTAGGGTACCATGGAAAAGGTAGAGGACATGAACAAGAGAGGAAAACTCATTACTCCTCGATATCCGCAAGACATTCCCGGCCCTGCTAGAATGATGCATGATGAAGGAGGAGTGACCCCCACCCGAGATATCGTGCCCGATGGATGGAAAAGCATGGATGACCCGACAGCTTCAAAGACAGAGGATCCAGATAATGGGATGGAAGGGATCACGACCCTATTCGATGATCTCCTTATAGGTGCCATTGACGAAGAAGCATCGGAGGAAACGGGTGCTAGCCCACAAGAGTAACACATTTACTTTTCTGCACTCCCCGCGTGGGAATCTTATCACTTTTAGGATTTGATGTTTTCTAGGGTTTGCTTATCGTATTTTGCATGTCGTTTGTCGAGTGGATGTTTGCTAGGGTTTGATTGTTAGGGTTTCATTTCACTGCTGGTTGCAGTACTTTTCAATCCAATAAATGTAATTTGGTTGATGAATTTCAATTATAATTACAAGTTTTATTTTGAGGGCATGATGGGGTATACCAAACCAGCCCGTTGATGATATCCAACCGATGAAAGAAAAGAAAAATCCAAGGAGAATTCTGAGGCCTGGGCTTCATCATGTTTCCTCGCAACAAAAAGCTTTTCCAAAATGTTTTGCCAACTTTTAAAAAAAAAAATTTGAAAAAAAAAATTGAAAAAATTCGAAAAATAGATAAGAAATCCATGCTGTTTAGCCCTGTTTGTCTTTCTGAACTATCCACTTTATGTTTCAGGAGCAGCCTTATGGCAGGCAAGGAGGTGAAAATGGTCCAATCCAATGCCATGTGTGATGACGATGATGACCCTGATGATCCAAATGGTGACTCCATTGAAGTACAACAAAGTTGGGAGCACCATGAAAAACCCAAAGTTCTCACCTCCGAGCAAACCGTCACCATCAATTTGAGTGATGACGAGGATCCTAAAGAAATAAAGATTGGGGCAAATCTTCCCAAAGATGAGGCCGAGCACCTGACTCGGTTGTTGAAAGAATATCGGGATATCTTTGCCACGGACGTATGCTGATATGCCAGGTTTAGATCCGTCAATTGTGGAACACTTTGTTTGCCCACCAATCCAGATATGCGCCCTAAGAAGCAGAAGCTTCGGAGGACTAAACCGGAGCTCTCAAAGAAGATAGAAGAGGAAGTAATGAAACTCCTCAAAGTGGGATTCATCGAAGTCTCGCAATACCCTGAATGGGTGGCCAACATAGTACCGGTCATGAAGAAAGACGGTCGAGTCCGAGTGTGTGTTGATTATCGGGATTTGAATAAGGCCAGCCCAAAGGATGACTTCCCATTGCCACATATCGATGTTCTCGTGGATAGTCTGCTGGATTTGAATTATTCTCTTTCATGGATGGTTTTTTTGGCTACAACCAGATAAGAATGAAAGATGAAGATAAAGAGAAGACAGCATTTATCACCCCGTGGGGAACCTTTCATTATAAGGTCATGCCTTTCGGACTAAAGAATGCGGGGCAACTTACTTACCAACGAGCCATGGTTACTTTGTTCCATGACATGATGCATGAAGAAATCGAGGTATATGTCGACGATATGATTGCAAAAACCCGACTGGGAAAAGTCATGTTGAAACCCTTAAGAAGTTATTTGATCGGCTTCGTGAATTCAAACTCCGTTTAAACCCTGCCAAGTGCGTGTTCGGGGCAGCATCGGGAAAATTACTTGGGTTTATGATGAGTAACAAAGGGATCGAAATTGACCCATCTAAAGCCAAGGCAATATGTGAGTTGCAACCTCCGTCGACAAAGTGAAGGAGGTCCGGAGTCTCCTAGGGAGACTGAATTACATTGCACGATTCATTTCCCAACTCTCAGAGACCGCTAAGCCATTCTTCAAACTCTTGAGGAAAAACGTACGAGTTGAGTGGAATGATGAATGTTAAGAGGCGTTCAACGAACTGAAGCAATATTTGACAAATCCGCCAGTTCTTGTCCCACCAATATCGGGGCATCCTTTGATTTTGTACCTCACAATCCATAGTGAGTCACTCGGCGCGATGTTAGCTCAGAAAAGTCCCGTGGATCAGAAGGAACGAGCCATTTATTACCTCGTAAAAAGTTCTTTGTCTCGGAGCTAAAATATTATGATGCTGAAAAAAACTTGTGCTGCGTTAGTATGGGTATTGCATAGACTGCGACAAAGTACACCTTGCATTACCAGACATTTCATGAATCGAGAACAATCCCATCAAGTATTTATTTAACCAACCAGCTTTGGTGGGTAAGCTAGCCAAATGGCAGGTCTTGATTTCGGAATTCGACGTACAGTTCATGCCACAAAAATCAGTTAAAGGCCGAGTAATTGCTGATATATTGGTTGAGAATCCTAGAAACTTGAATGATGATGATTGTCCTTTGGATGATCGTATTTTGGCCATAAGTGAAGATGCATGGTCTATGTTCTTTGATGGAGCTGTGAACTTGTCCGGTTCTGTAGTGCGGGGGCATTAATATCCCAGCACGGACAACACACCCAATTGCCGCGAAATTAATATTTCCATGCACTAACAATATTGCTGAATACGAAGCTTGTATTCTCGGACTTCAGGCCGCAATTGAAATGGGAGTGGCCAAATTGAAAGTATATGGAGATTCGACCGATCATACTCCATCGTAGGTAAATGGAAGACCAGGGATGCCAAATTACTGCCATATCATAAGTACCTCGAAGAGTTGGTGAAGGAGTTCGATGAAATTTCATTTGACTACTTGGCTAGATCCCATAATCAGTTCGCCGATGCCTTGGCAACGTTGTCATCTATGTTGCAAGTTACTGATGGTTTGGAAATTGAACCTTTGAAAATTGAGGTTCTAGCCAAACCTTCTTATTGCATGGTCGTGAATGAAGAGCTTGATGAGAAGCCATGGTATTGCGACATCATGAACTATATTCAAAAGCAGGAATTTCCTGAAGGAAGCACTCCAGCCGATAGAAAGTACATAATGAAGATGGCCTCAAAGTTCTTCGTCAGTGGTAAGAACTTATACAAGAGATCTTATGATTCAGTTTTATTGAGATGCGTAGATGAAGCAGAAGCCACCCAAATCATGCAAGAAGTGCATGAAGGAGTTTGTGGCCCACACATGAATGGGCACATGTTAGCCAAGAAGATCATGAGACTAGGTTACTATTGGCTTGCATTGGAAAGTGATCGCATACAGCATGTCGAAGTTGCCATCATTGCCAAATTCATGGAGATAAAATAAATGTTCCTCCAACGGAGTTGCACCAGCTATCGAGCCATGGCCTTTCTCAATGTGGGGGATTGATGTAATTGGCCCAATAAATCCTAAAGCTTCCAATGGTCACCGATTCATATTGGTGGCAATAGATTATTTTTCAAAATGGATTGAAGCCGCATCATATGTTAATGTCACAGCTCGAAACGTGGTGAAATTTATTAGGCGTGACATAATCGCCCGTTATGGTGTCCTTGAAGCAATTGTCACTGACAATGGGACAAACCTGAATAACAAGTTCGTTGATGAGTTGTTCAGTGAGTTCAAAATCAGGCATTTGAATTCATCCCCTTACCGCCCACAAATGAATGAAGCTGTTGAGGCAGCTAATAAGAACATCAAGAAGATCCCTGGCTAAGACAGCCGAGAATTATCGAGATTGGCATGACCGGTTACCCTTTGCTCTAATGGCGTATCGGACATCGATCCGAACATCACCGGGGCAACCCCTTTCTCCTTAGTTTATGGCATGGAGGCGGTCTTGCTCGTGGAAGTAGAAATCCCCTCTTTGAGAGTCTTATCCCAAGTGGAATTGTCCGAGGCAGAATGGACACAACAAAGGTTCGAGCAAGTTGAATCCGATTGATGAGAAAAGGTTAAAAGCTCTTTGCCATGGTCAGGCGTATCAACAAAGAGTAGCCAAGTCTTTCAATCGGAAGGTACGGCCGAGACACTTCGAAGTGAATGATCTAGTTCTAAGAAAGGTGTTGCCAATTTTTCCTGATCCTAGAGGCAAATTTGCTCCAAATTATAACGGACCGTATATGGTGAAGAGGGTACTCCTGGAGGTGCCTTAATCCTTACGAAATGGATGGTCGTGAGTTTTCTAATCGTTAACTCGATCTTTGTGAAGAAGTATTACCCTTGAAAGAATTTGTTGTGAATCGAAGGTACTCCTTTCTTCGTTGAATTGTATGGGAATGGATTGAATGAGATGAGAAGTAAGCCCTGTTCCATATACATAACGAATTCATTTGATTTGATATATCAGACGTGTTGACCCAGAGTCAGTTCAATTAAATGAAAAAAGAAATGCCTTGAGGACACCACCAGCGCCTCGGCCTGGTGGCATGGGGAATGAAAGGGTCCGAGTGACCAGGGTTCGATCCTGGAAATGGCAAAAAGTTTGCCACACAAAAAAAAAAAAAAAAAACCAAAAACAAAAAAAACAAATTTTTTTTTTTTTTTGGTCAATCATTTTCTTTTTTTTTGAGTTACCAACTCTTTGTGTTCAAAGCCGATGAGTTTGTGCTTGTGACCTTTCAAAGGAGAATTTTGCGTGAAAGTTTTACCTGTTTAATTACTAATTCCACTGAGGATTGTCACCATCGATCAAGTTAATGAATGATGTGGAATGAATTGAACATGCTAAATGAGACATGTCAGGATGATGAAAGGCAAGCCTTATCCCATACACAGTCCCTTGATCATATACTGGTGAGATGAGTGTAGGAAATTCCATGTTTCTAAGGTAAAGAGTTTTCTCGCGAAAGGTACGATGATCGAAATGATGAGAGGCGGTTCATTCTCTATCCCAAACACTACATGATCATCCATTGTTTAAACCCTTTTGAGCCCACACATGTGGATAATTTTTAAATTACCCTGTCAAGAACCACCCCACATTGGGGCAAAGCTGGAGGTAAGACGACATCATGAGGTGAGGAATTTGATAGGAATATTCTTGCTCTCACTTGCATCAATCTTCAGGTATTGCTATTACATTGAATTCATACGGTAATTTAGGTGCCTTAGGATGATGAAGAGCAGTTCTTTCTCTATCCTACACACTTTATCCATTGCGTAGCCCCTTGAGCCTGTAAATTCGTTTCATTTAAACCCAATTGGTGATCATCCCCCACACTAGGGCAAGGCAAAAGGCAAATGTTCAAGCAGCAAAATCCCAAGCGCTGACAAAAAATGAAAACTCCTCAAGAACCCAAATGTTAAAGCATTACGTGGTTAAGCAAAACAAAAGGGGCATGAAAAAGCAGTGTGCTTGGTAAAAGCAAGGCCAATGCCCATAGAAAATGAAAGAAAGAGTCGAGATAAATGATTATCAGTTGTAAAAGGGTGTATTCCCAATGGAGTGGTACTCAAAGAACTCAAATGCCAAGTTTTTATAGTACCTATGAGGAAAATCCCAATGGTGAAAAAGAAGACCGGTGACAATGCCAAGATGATCACCAATTCTCATCCCCCTAAACACATTTTGAGCCTAATGATCCATTCACTTCTTAACCCATGAACTTAACCTGCGTTACGTCCCTTACAAAGTCTCTTCAGATTAGGGCACCAAATTAACGTAGGAATTCATATGCTTAAAAGCATCGCTCGAAGAAGTGCGAGCGGGACCATTTCTATCTCATTTCGCAGGTTCCTTGACTTGTAAACCCGAAGATGATTGCGAAGTATTGTTCTTTCAATAGCCTTGACTCAAAAAGTCCCTTTGTTAAGCCATTAACCAAGCCCACATTACGGTCCCGATAAAGACCTTTCAGATTGACAAGGTCGTACCGCTTGCGAGAATACTCGAATCCTTGTCGACATGATGATGGTAAGATGGAGTGATTCCTGTGATCCCACATTAATGGTCGGGACAAAATAGCCTTTTTAATGAGAGTGAGTGAAAGTCCTTTCTAACTGAAAGTCTCTCATTTGGTATTCTTGAAAATCCATGTCATGAGTGAAAATTGTCTTAAATGATGATTATCCCCAGTGGAAATTTGGTGGTACAAATATGGCAAAACCATCATGCATAAATCTTGATGGAACGGATAAAAGCTTCGGTGGATTTTGGAGTGTGCTAAATTGCTTACTTCTTTGGTGAATGAATGCATTTTTGCTCTAATCATGTCCGATGAGGTAATGTTTCCTTGAAGACCCAAGAGCTCCTGACATTTATGTTGCCTTTTAGAAGCCTCGAGGTGAGAAACCTCCATGAATATTTGAAGTACATCCTCGATGTTCCAAAATTTCTGTCTACCAAGAGGTAAGTGACCCTCACTAATATCCCAGGTTTGTCCTAGGTATTCCCAAATTCTTGATATATGTCTCAAAACTCTTCGTTAAACATTTCACTTTGGATGTGAATGTTTTCGATCTTTTCGTTATACCTTAGTCTGGATCTAGGTATTCCGAATCTTCTTAATCCAATATTCATCTCACCTAACATTGAGTGTGTATTGGTTAAGTCCCAAAATTCTTGACATCTCAGTCTGGATCTGGATGTCTCAAAACTCTTCATTAAACATTTCACTCGGATGTGAATGTTTTTCGATCTTTTCGTTATACCTTAGTCTGGATCTAGGTATTTCGAAACCTCTTAATCCAATATTCATCTCACCTAACATTGAGTGTTTATTTGGTTAAGTTCCCAAATTCTTGACATCTCAGTCTGGATCTGGATGTCTCGAAACCCTTCGTGAAGCATTTCATTTTGGATATGAATGCTTTCCGATCTTTTCGTTATACCTTAGTCCGGATCTAGGTATTTGAAACCTCTTAATCCAATATTCATCTCACCTAACATTGAGTGTTTATTGGTTAAGTCCCAAAATTCTTGACATCTCGATCCGAATCTGGATGTCTCGAAACTCTTCGTTAAGCATTTCATTTTGGATGTGAATGTTTTTCGATCTTTTCGTTATACCTTAGTCCGGATCTAGGTATTTGAAACTTCTTAATCCAATATTCATCTCACCTAACATTGAGTGTCTATTTGGTTAAGTTCCCAAATTCTTGACATCTCGTCCGGATCTCGAATGTCCCAAAACTATTCCTTAAGCATTTCATTCGGATATGAATGCTTTTCGATCTTTCTCGTTATACCTTAGTCCGGATCTAGGTATTTCGAATCCTCTTAATCCAATATTCATCTCACCTAACATTGAGTGTCTATTGGTTAAGTTTCCAAGTTCTTGACATCTCAGTCTGGATCTGGATGTCTCAAAACATTTCCCCGTTTAGGCGACCGTAGAATGGTACGGGTCCTAGACAACATCTATTTCCTTATTCAGGCGACCGTAGAATGGTACGGGTCCTGGAAAGTGAATCCCCGTTTAGGCGACCGTAGAATGGTACGGGTCCTAGACACAACCAAGCAATGCCATACTGGGCGACCGTAGAACGGTACGGGTCCTGGGAAAGCAGTCTCTTTGTAAAGTCATGTTACTATTCTAGGCGATCGTAGAATGATACGGGTCCTGGACATGTAACACCAACTATCTCGAGTTACTCTACCCTCCCCCGAAGGTAAGTTATTCCAGGTAAGTTCCTTTTATCACGGGGCATTAGCATTTCCATGCATCATATAGATTGCATTTTTAAAAAAAAAACAAAAAAACAAAAAAAACAAAAAAACAAAAAAGCAAAAAGGGATCCATAGTCCCGCCAAAATATCATCCATTGCATGTGCATGGTCAAAATTTAGGTATCATATTATCTTTGAATGCAACCTCTGCGAGCTCACCTTCAAAGAGGGGCAGCTGTTGACACCTAAATTTTGATTAATCATTTAATAATTAATTGCATGAAAATTTAGGGATTAATCTTTAACCCCTAAAAAAAAAAAAAAAAAAAAAAAAATAGTAAAATTGCATTTCACGTTGTCGCATTTGCATCGGTACTAAAAGCGCAACAAGACGCAGCGGCCGCGATCGTTTACATGCACGAAAGGATGGTTTCTCGCCACTGGTCTGAGCACGCAAAAGAGCTAAAGTCAAAAAAAAAGAAAAGAGGAGAACAAAAAATTCACTGGAGAGGTTTTGTGAGAGCTATTAAAAAAGAGAGAGTCCGTAGAGAGACAGACGAAGGGGAGAGGTTTTGAAAAAAAAGGGAGAGACTCTCGTAGAGAGAAAGAAGAAAAGATGAAGTCGGGGAGGAGATTAAAAGATAGAGAGTCTGTCAAAAAAAAAAGAAAAAAGAAATCAGGTACAAGAGCTGAACAGAAACAGAAAAAGTACACTGAAAAAAAGAGAGAGTGGACGTGAGAGGCGAGAGAAAAGAAAAAAGGGGAAGAAAGAACAGATCTGTTCTTCTTCTTGGCAAGGCTTCGCCGTCGACCCCGCTGCCCGCTCTCGTACCGCCGCGCCTCCACCTCCGCCGCACGCCGCCCCCCCGCCGCCGTGCGCACCAACCCACCGTGACCCAACACGCTCCTTCTCCGCCCGCGCTGCTGTCTCGCCGCTCCACCGCTCCTCCGCCACCTCTCGCTGCGGCACTCGTGACGCCGGGACCGGAGGCCGAGCCACCGCACGCCCGAGCGACTCTACCGCCGCTTCGGCTCGCCCGTGACACGTGTAGATTGAGCCCCGTTCGTCGCACCACCGTCTCGCCCGCGAGCTTGTGTCGCTTCTCCGCCGTAAGCCGCGAAGCCGACACCGCCTTTGCCGCTCTTGTAGCACCGCCGCTCCGCCTCCGCTCCGCATCCCCGCTCGCTCATCCTTCGCCTGCGTCCCAACGCCAACGCCGCCCTACCTTCGCCGGTGGTCTGCCTCTGCTCGGCCCGACCGACGCCGCTCGTCGCTCCGCGGCCGCCGTCCACGAAGCCTCCCGCTGCTCCGCGTCGCCCAACGCCGCGGAGCCGCCGGTCTCTATCGCCGCAACCACGACCCTGCCGACGCCCACCACCGCTGCACTGCGACGCAGACCGGCCGCCGAGCTCCCCGGTCGCCGGTCACGTCCGCTCCGAGCTTCCTCGCCGACGCCCTTGTTGCCGGCCAAGCTTGCGAACCAGCCGCGGCTACCCCCGACGCGCCGCTCCGCCCGTCCCCGAAGTCCAAGAATGGGACGACCGCAGCAAGCCACCGCCACCGCGACGATCGCAGCTCCAAATCGGTGTCCCCCTCCGAACGACGGCGCCACAAAGAGCTCGCTGAACGTTGCCCCTTGCCGCCGTGTCCTCCTCCGCCCACCGCCGGACCCTTCGCCGGAGCTCCGAAGGGCGACTCACCACCCTTGGCTGTCCGCCGCCATAACGGCCCATCCTCAAGCCGCGCCGAACCCCGTCGTGATTCCCGAACCGCCGTTTGCTAAGTCCCGATTGGAAGAAATAAATTAGGTAGTTTTTTATTCACTTTTATTTTTATGTCGTTTCTTTATTTGAATTAGTTCTTGATGCATGTTTGAAAATCCCCGACGTATCACCTAATTCGCAACCGCATAATGATTTTTTTTTATTTCATCTATAAGGCTTTAGATGAAATAATTAATCGCGCGGGAATAAAATTGATATTTTGGTCTTTAAGGCTTAAGATCAATTTATTGATTTTATTAGCGAAAAAACCATGGAGGATTTGGTACCTTTTTATTGTTTTGTTTATCTCCAAAAAAAAAATTGCATTTGCATTTCATGTAGGTTAGAATTAGGTTTATTTCATGTTTTATGGTTTGCATATTAAGAATAGGCATTTTATTTCGAATATAAAAAAATAATAAGAAAATCAAATCGATCAATTTAGGTTGCTAGTTTTAACTTAGGTTTCACGTTTAATTACTTGGCAATTTTTAATTTCGAAATTAATCCAAAAAAAAAAAATGCAAGTTAGATTAGGGCTAGGGTTAGCATATTTAGCTATTTCGTTTAAAAATAATAATAACAAAAAATCCAAAAAAATACATTTAGGATATTAGTTTTTTAAGAATTGCACGTGTCAATTTAGAATAGGATTTTTGATTTTAAATTTTTACAACAGAAAAATCCCAAGAAAAATTAATTAATTTAGGATACTAGTTTTTGTAGGTTGCATAATAGGTTTTTCAAAAATGCATGTTTTAGTCCCTTTAATTTTCACTCTAGTATTTTTTTAATTACAAATTTTCATAAAAAAATCATCATGCATTTTAGAATAGAATTGCATGTCTCATTTTAAGTTTAGATCAATTTGTATCTTTGGTTAGAAATGAATAGATTAAAATAACGTCTTAGTTTAAATTAGGATTTAGCATGACTTAATCCTAAGCTTAAATTGGATGGAATTTTAATTTAGCTAGGTAATTTTTGCATTCTTCTTAATTTCGCATATCATGAAAAATACAAAAAATATTTGTCTTTAGATAAATTAGTTTCAAGTTTTAGGATAAATTGCATTTTTAGGAATAGAAATATCATGTGCACGTCATGTAGAATTAGGTTCATATAATCAAAATTGCCCGTCATTATAATTATGTCATTTTAAGTTGCATATTTAATTATTGCATGTTCATTAAGAAAACACAAAAAAAAAAAATATTTTACTCATGTCATGTAGTTTAAAATACATTGTCACGCCATTTCATGCTAGATTAGATGCATTGCGTATTGCATGATTTTCATTAAAAATACAAAAAAAAATGCGTGTTAGAAAATCATATTTAGGACTGTTGATGTGAATTCTGATTTAACATTGCAGATGCTTTCGTTGCTATAAAGTAAGTCCTGCAATTTATTCATCGCTTTATTGGGTGTTAAATTGGTGGTTTGCGCACCCGCATGATCACCTCACATGTTAGGAAGATAAATAAAAAATCAATTCAAGCTGCCTGCAAAATATTTTTTGAAATAAAAAGAAAAGGTACCGAAAGGGCGTTAGAGAAATCTAGCGTAATCAAGTCCCCGAACTCATTTAAACTCTGGTTCGTAGGAGTAAAGTAATTCTCCCATTACTTTACTTGGGTTTCTAATCGACCCACCCAAAATAGATTAGTGGCGACTCCATGATAAAAATCATTTGCATATTAAGAACTTGAACCTAAGTCGCGAATTGGTATGGGCTTGGGAGAGCCCGAGTTAAGTCTAGGCTTAACAATCCATTAACCTAAACCGTAGGTGGTGCACCTGAAATTTAGGTCGCGACATCTATCAATAGCAAAGCATATCCAGGTTTGCCTTAACTATAAATAGGAATGGTTAATTCACCCTCTCAAACCATCATAACATAAACATATAGACAATTCTCACAACAAATCACATGCTTATGAGGTAGAAATAAGAACATGTAATGTCTCATGTGCAAATATATTTTAATTATCCAAACGTATTCAAACACCATTTTCATAGCTTTCAACCCCAAACAACCAACCCAAGCTATCAAATCAAACCCTGCAGGCATTCTTACCTTGCCTTGGCACATGCATTGCATACAATCAAATTTACAACGTTCCACAACTTTCTACATTATTAGGTAAAATTAGAACACTTCCAATAACTTTTATGCACAACGCATTTACACATGTCTCAATTATAAGGTAAAACTTGTTTTAGCCCATCTCATACTGTGCCTCATAGTTTTATCATATAATAAGGCACCATGCATCACTTCTTAAAATATGCATTCATGCCCTCATGCACTTTACACACGCGGCGTCTCGAGAATTGCATGGCATCCCATATTACCATGCAATCCTCGAGACCATGTTTTCAGATTATTACAATAACTCAGAGCTCAAGGCTAACCCGAAGGTCGGTAGTCATTCGGTGTAATTGGGCATTGTCTCGTCCCCGGGAGCACAACATCGTCCTGCGTAAACGCATCAAGATGGTACTCCTATGAGGAGTTTCATTTTGAAATCCATCCTCGAACGGCATCCTGTTGACTTGGGAGCATCTGAATTGAATTAGGTATCATCCCATGTAAAACGCATTAGGACAGGTTCACACCACGCGTAAAACGCATCACGTCTTAAGGTGATCATACCATCACACAATTCATTCCATATCTTTCTTATTAATCAATGTGATGCCCATATGATATGTAACAACATTTACTATATGCCGCCATGTCATACACGTGCCTCATATTATATCACATAAATGCACCATCCAATTCATCGGTCCAATGGCATGTAGATCACTCATCAAAATAAGATAAATCCTCATAAGTTGTAAAA
Source organism: Eucalyptus grandis (assembly GCF_016545825.1). NCBI lineage: Eukaryota > Viridiplantae > Streptophyta > Magnoliopsida > Myrtales > Myrtaceae > Eucalyptus > Eucalyptus grandis. The sequence goes on from NC_052612.1 coordinate 6,353,318, forward strand.
AAAAATCACTTATCACGTGTCACCATAAATAACTCATCTTCCAATTTATTTAATATATCACCATACCATAATGTTAATATGCCTTATTACCACGTCATTTCATATAACCTATATCATCGAATAATAGTCTATCACCCTATTATGGCATATTATAATAACATATCACACTTCATTTATCATAACCTAATAACTTATCGCGTGACTACTTATCACGTGATGATAACTTATCAAACCAAGAAGTGATTATCTATAGGTAAAATTCGATAACCTATCACGATAAGCTATCATCTTACACATAATAACTATCGCCCAAAACTCGATAACATATCAAGATAACCTATCAGAACCCTATGATAAATATCACACAAAACCCACTTATCCCATCAACAAAGCACCATGTAACTTTAATTTGGTCCTAAACTAACTCCAAAATGCAATGACAACCCTATTCAAGGGCTAGAATTCCACTCACACCCAAGTCCAAACTTCAAAAGCATCGGGGGAGGAGCCGCAAAACCGGACAGCGGCTAGGGGCTACTAGCCACAACTCCATAGCTCATGTGGGAGGATCGAATGATGGTGATATGGCCTTCAAGCTTCACAAGGACCAAGCTATGAGAGAGAAAAGAGACCGAGGGAGCCATGGCAAAGGCTGGACTCCAAGACTTGTCCTAACGTTAAGAACGGCGGTGTGGAGGGCGATTCAATGGCAGTGGGTGGCGGTCAATTGACGATGAGGGAAAATAAGAGAAAAATGAAGAGAATAGCTTGCGAAGAAGATGGACATAGAGAGGGGGGCATTCAATGGTGGTAAGGGGAGAGAAAAAGTGAGATTGAGAGCCAAAAAGTGAGAAAATGAGAGTGAATGAGAGAGAGAGAGCAAGGGATGGTCAACAGTTTGGGGGGAAAAGAGAGGAGAGAGAGCTACTCAATCCTAAGCCACTTGAATGGCCAATTTGCATTTTGCCATGTCACATGCAATATTAAGGGCTTTGATCTCTCCTCACTTTACTTCTTGCTCGAGTCCTATTAATGCCATTCAATGCACATTAAATGAACTCATCATGGCTAGGCTAGAAGATAGAATATGTAGGCTTAGCTAGGCTTAGGCTAGATAAGTCTTCAAGCTTCTTCTTGGCTGCCTCTCATGCATGTGCCGCCCCTTCCCTATTCGATTTCCATCTTTGACCTTTTGTCCTTAATTGAATGAGAGGGCAATTTGGTCATTTCATCAAAATTGCGCACTATTCATGCATATGAGGTGCATTAATTGCAAGATCTTGTAATGATGGCTTTGATGGACTTGGAGGATCCATGGCCCACCTTAGGCAACCCACCCCTTAGGCATGTGGGCCTTAGGCCCCCTTATGGGCTTAGGCCCATTTGGGCTTACCATGATGGGCTTTGGCCCAATGGGCTGCCTAATCGTGGGCTTGGGCCCACTTAGGTCCTCACTTGTGGCATGTTTCCACTTTCTTGAGTTTTAACGTTCTAACAAAGAAAAAATAAGTTATCACCCTAAAGTGGCATTTCCAATGTTTTTGTGGTTTATTGATTCTCATTTTAATCCTATCCGAAGATTGGTCACCAATATGATTTCGTTCTGAAAATCGGGGTTGGATCGAGGATATCACTACCAAACGTCAAAGTTGGGGAGCTGCGAAGCCTATATTTGCAAAGTATCCCAAATTAATGTTTTTAAAAATAATGGAATATTTATAGTGAAAGACTAGTGTCGCGACCAGATTTTTTCGACGGGTTCACCACCTAAAACTAGGCTAATGGATTACTAAGTCTTTAAGCTTAGCTCGGGCTCTCCCAAGCCAATACCAATTCGCGACTTAAGTTCAAATTTCTTAACATGAAAATTGATTTCATTTATGAGTCGCCACTAATCAGTTTATGGTAGGTCGATTAGACACCTAAGTAAAATAATGGGAGAATTACTTTACTCCTACGAACTAGAGACTAAGGGTACGGGGACTTGATTACATTACATTTCTCAAATGCCCTTTCGGTACCATTCTTTTTATTTTCAAAAATGTTTTTTTTTGCAGGCAGTTGATTTATTTTAAACTATCTCCCTGTTATTATGCGGGTACGTAAACCACCAATTTAACACCCAATAAAGCAATTAAATAATGTAGAATTTACCTCAAAGCAACGAAAGCATCTGCAGTGTTAAATTAAAATCCACATCAACAATCCTAGATATGGTTTCTAATTAACAAGCAATTACTCAATTTTTGTTTTCACTTTATCTAATGAGAATCATGTGATGCATGCTAATAATCTAATATGACATGGCAACATGACCTAAACTATATGACATGAAGAAATGCAATAATTAAATGCAATCTAAATGACCTAATTCTAATGACATGCAATGCTATGCAATGACATACAAAATTATTTAACCTAAGATGACATGTAGCATACAATTTAGTACGCGAGTTATATGTCATGCGGCATTTATTAAATGACTTAGTCTAATGACGAGGAAGTTCTAATTAAATGAACCTAATAAAAACTAAATGACGTGCATTTGATATTTCTATTTTAAAAATGCACAAATGATCTAGTTAGATTAAAATTCTATCTAATTTAAACTAAGGATTAAGTCACATTAAATCCTAATTTAAACTAAGATATTATCTTAATCTAACATGTAATTGATCTAATATGCAATGACGTGCAAAGAATGCCCTAATTCAACATGATATATGCATGATGATTTTTTGTGTTTTTATATTAATTTCGAAATTAAAATTTCACATGCAATTCAAATAATGATAAAACTAACAACCTAAATGAATGCACTTTTTTTTTTAATATTTTTTTTTTAAATTCGGAATACAATCCCTACTCTAGATATGCAAGATAACGAAATATTCTAAAACAAACTGAATCATAATTCAAATATTTTTTAGATTTTTAGTGGTTTTCAAAAAGAAGCAATTATCAACTAAATCTAAACAATCTAAACTAATCAAGGCATCCAATCAAATAAAGGATCAAAATAATCGAAAAAATAACGTTGTTTCACAGTCAAATTAACGATTATCCTAACCCTAATTATCACGACAAAGAGTTCAAAATAACTAAAAATATTATCCGAATTCTTACGGATCAAATTAATAATTACATTGATTCAGCACTTAAAACACTATCAACAAACCCCAAAAATTAATATAATTAAAAAAAAAAAATGATCCGACATTTTACGGATCAAATTAATAATTACAATAATTTTAGGGAAGACCCCGTGGATAATGCCTACAAAATCCATGAAATAAAGATCACTCCTAAACTTAAAAGAAATAAATAAAATAAAGTAAATAGAAAAAGAAAATAAAACTAAATTTCCCTTTCCTTTCTTTTTTTGTTTTTCTTTTCCCGCTTTCTTCACCCACGGCCGAGCGGCTTCGGTGGATCACCGGAGGTTGGGTCGTCGCGTTTAGAGCTCGGCGAAGACCAGCAACGGATCGATCGGCGGCGAGCGGCGGCGTCGCGAGAAGCAGAAGCAGGCGTCTCGCTCGGGCTCGGGCTCGGGCGGAGGATCGGCGTCGAGCCGTGAGTGGGGACGATCTGGCGTCTGCAGCGAAGCGGTGCACGACAAACGGCGGGTAGAGGCGTCGGCAGCAAGGGTGAGCGTCGCGAGTAGCAGGTGGGTCCTATATCAGCTCGGGCTGCAACGACGTCGTCGTTCGGGCGAAGCTGCAGGAGACGGTGGCTGGCGAGGTCGCGGGCTTCAGCGAGGGCTGCGGTCGTCGCTCGGGCGGTGCAGATCGTGGTCAAATCAGGGGCGGCAACGGCGCGCAGAAGTGCAAGCTGTCGGTGGTTGCTCGGGCGGAATAAACGCGAGCGGAGCAGGGGCGGGGGGCTCGGCACGGCACGGTGGGCTCGGGCGGAGGAAGACTCGGGCGTCGGGGACTCGGGCGGCACGGCGGTTGCGGGGTCGCTGCACGGCTTCGGCCGGGCGGCATCGGCGTGCACGGTGAGGCGGTGTTCACGGACGGACGCTCCAAAAGGAGGGTGAGCGGCAAGGGAGACGATGAACAGTCGTCCCCTCTGCCCCTTTGTACTTTCTCCTCTCCCCTGTTCTTTTCTCTCTCTCTCACCTGTCTCTCTCACGTCACTTTGCTCTGTTTTCTCTTTTTCCTTTGACTTTTTCTTCTTTGTTTTATGTTTCTCTTCTTCTCTCGAGACCTCCACGGACGGCTTCCCTCTCCCTTTCACTTTTGGCTTTTTCCCTTTTTCTTCCTTTCTTTTCGACGAAGAAAACCTAGAAAAAAACGCCCCCTAGTCCTCTTACACGGTTGCTTTTATAGGGGGTAGGAGATAAGTTTTCGATTTCCCCGTCAAATCTATATCCGCGATACCTTTTCACCAACTGATCACTATTGATAAGAATTCAAGATTATGATAAATATTTTCTCGAAATCCAAATCTCGCAAAGATAAATCGCAATATCGCAATATATTTTTTTTCACACATGTGCCCTATCCAAAAGATTCTTATCCCGGGAAAAATTTCAAAATTTTTTATTTTTAACGAGATAATTAAAAAAAAAAAAAACATGGGCTTGAGCCAACCAGCTCGCTTCGTGGGCTTAGTCCAACTAATTTGAACCCATTCGCACTGGTCCAATAAATAAAATGCCAATTAAAATAAAAAAAATAATAATAAATGCACCTAAAATTATATGCTATGCAATTGAATTATAATTTTTTTTAGGGGTTAAAATTAATCCATAATTTTTTTTATAAATGACTAAACGGGTCGTCAAAATTTAGGTGTCAACAGCTGCCCCTCTTTGAAGGTGAGCTCGTAGAGGTTGTCTTCAAAGATAAATTGAGACCTAAATTTTAGTTATGCATATGCAATGGATGATTTTTGTTGGAAAATGAATTCCATTTTTTTTATGCAACTTATATGAAGCATGGTAATGCTAATGCAAACGATAAAGGAACTTACCTGGAATAACTTACCTTCAAGGAGGGTAGAGTGATTCCTGATAGTTTGTGTTACATGTCTAGGACGCGTACCATTTTACGGTCACCCAGAATAGTAACATGGCTTTGTAAAGAGACTGCTTTTCCAAGACTCGTACCATTCTACGGTCGCCCAGTAAGACAGTGTTTGGTTGTGTCTAGGACTCGTACTATTCTACGGTCGCCTAAACGGGGATTTACCTTCCAGGACCCGTACCACTCTACGGTCGCCTAAACGGAGATTCACTTTCTAGGACCTGTACCATTCTACGGTCGCCTGAATGGGGATTCTGCTTGGTTAGGACTCGAACCATTCTTCGGTCGCCCAGCCTTGCAAGAGAGATCAATTGACCAGGACCCGAACCTTTCTTCGGTCGCCTTAATCAGATTGAATCTGAAGGAAAATCTTTAAGGGACAACTCAATTGAGTGTCAATATACCTGTGCAATGACAAGTATTTAAGATATGGATAGAGAAATATACTTACCTGGTATCATCTCTGCTCCTGGAGAAATGTCTCCTACAAAACATGGTCATAGGAGAAGCAATATGCATTTGTAATCACAAACATGCATTAATTTAAGGGAGGTTCATGTGCGATGATTTATATCAAGTTTGCATCACCTAATTTCCATTGGGAAAGATTTCAAAGAAAATGTTCCAATCTGAACACATGAGTGTCATGGATGTGCCAAATGGGGGATCCTTTGGTCTAAAAGGACTTCTTCTCTCATCCTCATTAAAATGACCATTTCATTCTGACCTTTGATGTAGGATTTTGTCAATCACTCTACCTCACCATCGTCATGCCAAACAAGGGTCTGAGCAATCTCGCAAGTGGTACGAACTTACCAATCTGAGAGGTTTTTAATAGGGACTGTAATGCTGGCTTGGTCAACGGCTTAGCAAAAGAGACTCTTTGAGTCGAGGCTATTAAAAAATGAATGATATTTCACAATCATCTTGGGGTTTACAAGCCAAGAAACATGATAAACGAAGCAGAAATTATCTTACTCGCACTTCTTCAAGCGATGCTTCCAAACATATGAACTTCTACGTTAATTCAAATGCCTTAATCAAGAGACTTTGTAAGGGACGTAACGTAGGTTGGGTTCATAGGTTGAGAAACGAAATGATCATTTGGCTTAAAAAGTGTTTATGAGGTCAAAGTTGGTGATCATTTTGACATTTCCAATAATTTTCCTCCCCATCGTCGAAGATTTTCTTCAATCAAAACTCCACTGATTGCAACATCTCAACATTTGCTACATTTTTTTTTTTTGGGTATCACCTTGTTGGGGATACGACTCATTTCATCAAGTGTTTGATTTTTTCTTTGGGCTTTGGCCTTGCTTTACCAAGCACACTACTTTTTCATGCCCCATTTTGCACTTATTTTTCTTTGGACTTGCACAACCTTTCATCTTTTATCAGCATTGTAAACCATGCTACTTGAGTGGTTCGATTTTTCTTGCATTGCCCTAGTGTGGGGGATGATCACCAACTGGGTTTAATATGAAACGAATTCATAGGCTCAAGGGGTTACGCAACGGATAAAGTGTATAGGATAGAGAAAGAACTGCTCTTCATCGTCCTAAGGCACTTTAAATTATCGTACAAGTTACACTGCAAAAGCAATACTCGAAGATTGATGCAAGTGCGAGTAAGAAAATTCCTATCATTCTTTTTAAATCTTATCCCAATATGAGACGATTCTTGACATGGATGATTTAAAAAGCTCTTCATGTGTGTGGGCTCAAAAGACTGAACAATGGATATACCTGTAGTGTTTCGGGTAGCGTACGGAAACCGCCTCTCATCACCTTGGTTGACGTACCCTTTGCGAGATCACCCTTTTCCTCGTGGGCATGGAATTTTTCACACAACTCACTGGGGGTCAGTGTATGAAATAGGGTTTGCCTTTTATCATTCCAAAGTACCCATTTGACACATTCAATTTATCTCACACAATTCATCAAGGAAGAAAAATGCAATATTTGCGACAAATTTGAACAATTCAATTCACTGAGGCAATTTATTCATCATAAAATGTTTGCAATTCAAAACATGACATGGCAAATTCTATCATGGGTAATACTTCTTGACAGCATCTGAATTAACTGGAGTGGAAAACACACGACCATCCATTTCAGCCAAGATCAAAGCACCACCATGAAGTACCTTCTTTACCATATATGGGCCACTGTAATTTGGAGCAAACTTCCCCCCAGGATCTGGAAAAATTGGCAACATCTTCCTTAAAACAAGATCATTTACCTCGAAATGTCTTGGCCGCACCTTTCGGTTGAAAGATCTGGCTACTCTCTATTAATATGCTTGGCCATGGCAGAGAGCCTTCAGTCTTTTCTCATCGATCAAGTTCAACTGTTCCAGTCTTTGTTGTGACCATTCTACCTCAGATAATTCCACTTGGGATAATACTCTCAGGGAAGGAATCTCCACTTCCACAGGCAAAACTGCCTTCATGCCGTATACCAGAGCAAAATGAGTTGCCCCAGTAGAAGTACGAATCGATGTCCAATACGCCATCAGTGCAAAGGGTAATCTATCATGCCAGTCTCGATAATTCTCGGCTGTCTTAGCCAAGATCTTCTTAATATTCTTATTGGCCGCTTCAATAGCCCCATTCATTTGAGGGCGATAAGGGGATGAATTCAGATGCTTGATCTTGAGCTCGCTAAACAATTCATCAATGAGCTTGTTGTTCAAATTTGTCCCGTTGTCAGTGATAATCGTTTCAGGGACACCATAACAAGCAATTATGTCACGTTTGATGAACTTCGTGACATTGTGAGCAGTGACACTTGCAAATGACATAGCTTCAATCCATTTGGAAAAATAATCTATTGCCACCAAAATGAAACGATGTCCATTTGAAGCCTTAGGATTTATCGGGCCGATCACATCAATCCCTCACATTGAGAAGGGCCATGGCTCAGAAAACTGGTGCAGCTCTGTTGGAGGAACATTTATCTTGTCACCATGAACCTGGCAATGATGACAACTTCGAACATGCTGAATACAGTCACCTTCTAGCATGAGCCAATAATAGCCTAATCTCATGATCTTTTTGGCTAACATGTGCCCATTCATATGAGGGCCACATACTCCTTCGTGAACTTCTTGCATGATTTGAGTGGCTTTAGCTGCACCCACACATCGCAACAAGATTGAATCATAGGATCTCTTGTACAAATTCTCACCACTGACAAAGAACTTTGAGGCCATCTTCATAATGTACTTCCTATCAGCTGGAGTACTTTCCTTGGGGAATCCTTGTTTTTGGATGTAGTTCATGATATCGTAATACCATGGTTTTTTGTCAGATTCTTCAGTCACTACCATACAATAAGCCGGCCTTGGTAGAACCTCTATCTTCAATGGCTCGACTTCTAATCTGTCAGTGACTTGCAACATAGATGATAAAGTTGCGAGAGCATCTGCAAATTGATTGTGAGACCTCGGTAAGTATTCAAATGAAACTTCATCGAATTCCTTGATCAAATCTTCCAGGTACTTATGATATGGGAGCAATTTAGCATCCTTAGTCTTCCATTCACCTACGGTCTGCAGTATGATTAATGCGGAATCCCCGAACACTTTTAACTTGGCTACACCCATCTCGATTGCAGCTTGAAGTCCGAGGATGCAAGCTTCATACTCGGCTGTATTGTTAGTGCATGGGAATATCGGTTTTGTAGCTACGGGTGATGCTTTGTCATGCCTGGGATATCAAAAGCGCCCCGGTGTAACCGGACAAGTTCACGGCTCCATCAAAGAACATTGTCCATAAGTCTTCATTTACAGTCAAGATACGGTCATCTAAGGAACGATCATCATTATTTGAGGCTACTAGATTCTCAGCCAATAAATCGGCGATCACTCGACCCTTAACCGACTTCTGTGGCATATATTGCACATCAAATTCTGATATCAAAATTTGCCATTTAGCCAACCTACCCACCAAAGCTGGCCGATCAAGTAGGTACTTGATATGATCGCTCTCAGTTACAAGGAATGTCTGGTAATGCAGTGTGTACTGTCTCAATCTATGCAACACCCACACTAGTGCAGCACAAGTCTTTTCCACATCAGAATATTTCAGCTCTGACATGGTGAATTTTTTACTCAGGTAATTATGGCTCGTTCTTTTTTGTCGACGGGATTTTCCTGTGCCAACATCGCACCTAAAGACTCACTATGAATGGTAAGATAGAGAATCAAAGGATGCCCTAGCGATGGCGGGACGAGGACTGGTGGATTCATCAAGTACTGTTTCAACTTGTTGAATGCTTTTCGACACTCATCATCCCAGTTGACTCGTGCATTCTTTTTTCAAGAGCTTGAAGAATGGCTTGGCAGTTTCGGAGAGTTGGGAAATGAATCGAGTAATATAATTCAATCTGCCCAAAAGACTTCGGACTTCTTTCACTGTTGATGGAGGTTGCAGCTCACATATGGCTTTAGCTTTAGCCAGGTCGATCTCAATCCCTTTGCTGTTCACAATGAATCCAAGTAATTTACCAGATGTTGCTCCAAACACGCATTTAGTGGGGTTTAGACAAAGCTTGAACTCACGGAGTCGATCAAACAATTTCTTCAAGGTTTCGACGTGGCTTTTCCCAGGTCAGGTCTTAGCGATCATATCATCAACATAGACCTCGATCTCTTGATGCATCATGTCATGAAATAGTGCTACCATAGCTCGCTGGTAAGTTGCCCCTGCATTCTTGAGTCCAAAGGGCATGACCTTATAATGAAAGGTTCCCCACGGAGTGATAAATGCAGTTTTCTCTTTGTCTTCCTCCTTCATCCTTATCTGATTGTACCCAGAAAAACCATCCATAAATGAGAATAGTTCAAATCCGGCAGTACTATCAACAATGACATCTATGTGAGGTAGCGGGAAGTCATCTTTTGGGCTAGCCTTGTTCAAGTCCCGATAATCGACACAAACTCGAACTCGACCATCCTTCTTCATCACTGGCACGATGTTTGCTACCCATTCAGGATATTGCGAGACTTCAATGAATCCGACTTTTAGAAGCTTCATCACCTCTTCCTCTATCTTCTTCGAGACCTCAGGCTTAGATCTTCGCAACCTTTGCTTCTTAGGAGGCACGTTCGAGTTAGTAGGCAAACAATGCTCCACAATTGACTGGTCTAACCTAGGCATGTCGGCGTAGGTCCATGCGAAGATGTCCTGATATTCCTTCAGTAACTGAATTAGGCGCTCAGCCTCGTCTTTGGGGAGATTCGCCCCTATTTTCACCTCATTGGCTTCTTCAATGTCACTTAAATTAATAGTGACGGTCTGCTCGGATGTGAGAGTCTTGGCTTTTTCATGTTGTTCCCAGCTTTGTTGCACCTCAATGGAATCTTCAATGGAATCATTGATCGACTCTTCAAGATCATTATCAGCACTTGTTGCATTGGATTGGACCATTTCCATACCTTTGCATGTTATATGATTGTCCCTGAAACATGAAATAGAAGGATGAAAAAGACAAATACGGTTAATCATATTTTATTTTATTTTTGTGAATTTTTTTGAAATTTTTTTTGCAAAAACATTTTTTTTAAAAACATTTTGACACGAGGAAGCATGATGAAGCCGGCCTCAAAATTCTCCTTGGATTTTGATTTTGTTTTATTGGCTGGATATCATCACCGGGCTGGTTTGGTGTACCTCATCATGCCCTCAAATTAAAACTTGTAATTTAATTGAGATTCATCAATCAATTACAATTTATTGAATGGAAAATGCAATTCAAGTCCTAAAAAGAAAGTGAAAAAGAAGAAATCGAAAACAATTCCTAGAAAGCAATAAAATTCCCAGCTAGGAATGTGCAAAAGTGATAAATGGGTTACTTTTGTGGGCGAGGGCCCATTTCTTCCAGAGGTTCTCCATCAATGGCTCCGATGGAGAGATCATCGAACAAACTTGAAATTCCTTCCAGGGTGTCATCAGAGTTTTCCGTCTTTGAAGGCGTCGGATCATCCATGCCATCCCATCCACTTGGAACTATATTGCGGGCATCAAAGTAAAGCCGGGAGGAGCCGAATACTTCACCATATAGTCGAACTTCCCACTTGGCCGACCGAGAGTATCCATCACTTCAGCTTCATGTTGCATCATAATTTGAGGACCAGGGAACGTCTCATGAATGTTTGGAGGTGGTAAATTTTGCCTCCCTCGCCTTTGCTCAGGTGGCGAGTTATGCCTTCCCTGTCTCTGTCTTCCAGAACTTCCTCCACCTCTTCCATGGTACCCTAACCCCGCAGATCGGGACCTTTGAGGGGCTTCAATGGGATTTTGAATGCCCTGATCATTTCTTCCAAGCCCATTGCCAAGGACAAAACCATTTCTAACCATTACTCTTCCTACCATGAGGGCAGAATCTGAAACCTCAGGAGTGGGCGGCGATGAACCTCGAGAAGCATGTATGGTAGACACTAAGTCAAATGAGTGGTAACTTGATTTGAGCTCAGAATCCGGCTCTACATAGGGGATAGCCGTCTCATGATAAATCCGGTGGTCTTCTTCACCATACACAGTGATGACTTCCTTTCGATCACAAATTTTACAGCTTGATGTAGACTTGAAGGGACTGCACCAGCAAGTATGTATCCGTGGACGACCTAGCAGAAAATTGAACGCGGTAGGGATATCCAGCACTTGGAAAGGAATGTTGAAGACGACTGACCCTATTTGCACGTCAAGATGGATTTCCCCGATCACCTCCTTTTTTGTTCCATCAAAAGCTCTCACAGAAGTCTTCGCAGCATGTATCCTAGACGAGTCTATCTTGAGACGGTGAAGAGTGGCCAATGGACATATGTTTAGGGCAGACCCATTATCAATGAGCACTCGGGACACATGAGAAACCTTGTGCTTGACAAATATGTAGAGTGTTTTATTATGCCCCCTACCCTCAAGAGGGAATTCCTCATCAGAAAAAGCAACCATGTCCTTGAAAAGGACTGATCCCACAAAATCCTCCAGCTTATCTGCTTCAACTGTTTCGGGTACACGAATTTCGCTTAGCACCTTCATCAGCGACTTTTGATGCACAGAGGAGGTTTGGATGAGCTCGAGCAAAGAGATCTGGGCAGACATTTTTTGCAATTGATCGACGATATTATACTCACTTGCTTTAATCACAGCCAGAAATTCCTTAGCCTCTTCGTCAATGACGGGCTTTGCAAGTTGAGCATTATTTTGAGCATAAGTTCGACCAGACCTTGTAACGAGGTCAACATCTAGGTCATAAGACCAAGGCATCGCTTTATTATTGACATACTCATACGGCCGAGGTATTTCAATCACAATCTCCTCATCGTTGCATCTTCTAGCGGGGCATATCGTGAGTGACGGATCTACTTCTTCTTTACCATCATCAAGTGGCTGCTCCTCCTCCCAATCGATGATGATGTGGAAAATAGTGGAAACTACGCAGTTATGGTCAGCATACACGATGATGCCGTCATCCACCATCTTGGCAATTCTTTCCTTCATCAGTGATAGGGGGACATCTTCTTAATCTGGATAATATCCAGCTCTCACCAGTCCATTGTAGGCATCTGCCACATGCACCTTCGAGTTCTTAACTCGACTGACTTTAGGTTCTAGAATAGCATTCACTGTACCCCCATCTCTGGTAGCGGATTTTTCTGGACATTTGGCCGAGCAGTTTGAAATGAGAAGGCCTTTGTGTCCAAGAGATTTTGGATCTTGTGCTTGAGGGTGAAACATTCATCAGTTGAACGCCCCAATTCACCGTTATGGTAGTCACACTTCTTTGCCGGGTCATAACCGCGAATGTTTTCGCGATTGGGACGCTTTGATTCATTAGTAAGCAAACCTTTCTTTCGGAGGATCGTCAGCACTTGGGATGGAGACCCAAGGAGAGGAGAAAATTGCCTTCTATTATTTGCTTGGGCAAATGATTGGCGACCAGTGGTTTGTGGTTGTCTTGGATTCATTTGGATGGCCGGGGCACGTTTGACATTTTCTTGGCTATAAGCCACATTCATATCCACAGCCATTTCCTTCTCCTTCTTGGCAGTGAATCTTTTACTAGATGGCTCAGTAAACCATCCTTCCCTTATCCCCATCTCAATTTGTTCTCCTACAAGAATAAGCTGATTGAAGCTTTCGACGTACGTACTGGCCATTCGGTTACGAAACTCAGATGGGAGGGTCTTCACAAACAACTTCATCAACTCCTTGTTGGTAGGTTCAGGAGTGATTTGAGCGGCCAAGTTTCTCCATCTTACATCATATTCTTTAAATGACTCGCTCCTTTTCTTTTCCATCCGCTCTAGGTCTTCTCGGGAAGGTGCGATGTCCATGTTGAACTTGTACTGTTTGAGGAATGCGTCAGCTACTTCGTTCCAAGTGTCGAGCAGGTTCACATTTTTCATCAGGTACCAGTTTAGTGCGGGTCCAGTTAAACTCGCATGGAATGATTGGATCATGAGGGGCTCATTTTTTACGTGCTGGGCCATGCGCACGTGGTACATCTGCAGATGAGATTTTGGGCAAGACGTACCGTCATATTTCTCAAATTCCGGCATTTTGAACTTGCTTGGCAATTTGACCTTCTCATATACCGAGAGGTCAATCGGGAGGGAGCTTTGTGACTCCTGCAGCTGTCTCACTTTCTCTTCCAGCTTCGCAACACGCTCATCCTGATCTGTCTTAGGAACACCGTCAAGCTTGGCCTTTCCAACAATGACCGAGTCATCTTCCAGCTCAGGCATGTCATCGTCAATCGTTTGAACCTTGTTTACTTGCTTCGGGATAACTATTTCAGGAAGAACGGGTGCAGCTATTGGATTCGCTTGGAGGAACTGGAGTTGATCTGTCACAAGCTGTATAGAGGCGAGTACTTGTTGAAGTTGAGTCTCCATAGCAGACATACGATCACGCATTTCATTTTGGTCAGCCATTTTAGCCTTTGATCGTGTAATAATAGGTGATCGCGGTGGATCCGTTACGATCTAACATAAGAAATTAACAAAAATAGCATTCTTATATGGAAATACGCCGATCCATGGCAATATTCTAGAACTTTTATTCATCAATGGAGCTTTTGACAGACCTATCAAAATAGAAACTCGAAATGTCCTAAACAAATAAATTAGGAAAGTAAATGACTCAAACTCCCTAATCATTAATCTAAAAATTGAAAACATTGAGCTAGAAATCAAAGTCCCTAAACATTGAACTAAGAATCAAAATTCAAGACGTCTTATTTTATATGCTTTTGGGATTTCAACGCCTTGCGAAGCTTCCTATTCTCCACTTCAATCATTTCCACTTTCCGCTTAAGATGCTCAATTTGTGCTTGTTGGGTTGGCTTCTTAGTCACATCAGGGACTACTGGACGCAAGGTGGCAGGAATCCGGTGTTGTTGGATGTAGAATGCCGATGCATGGTGAATCTCCTCCTCGCCCTTCAGTCTCATGGGCACCAAAATCTTCTCTAGATGACATTCGCTCCATGTAGTAATGATCATCTAGATCTCATTGAAGTAGTCGTAATCCTTTCGAATGAAACGAACTTGGAACAAATCTGTCTTGAGAGGTGGGGGAATTTCTTGAAGAACTTTGTACTGACGGGCCACTCTATGTGGATAATAGGAAGTAGCACCGGAAAGGCCCATCAGCGGGATTGGTCCATCATGTTTGTGAGACAAACGAGCCTCCTCAATGTGGAGCCATTTAGTATGCCATAAGAATGCCTTAGGATCAGGATTTTTCAAAAAATTAATCCAACGGGCATACTGTTTATTTGGGGAAAACATTCTAAGACCGCAAACTTTTGTATGGGGTGCCTAAAATCATCAATCTTAAATTGCTTCATAAGGTGCCCAAATCCTCTTATGTGAGAGAAAACCCATATTTGCAAAAGTTCGGGGAGGGCACGCATGGTCTTTTCCTCATTTTGTTTGAAACGGGTTAATGATAAAAATGTCTCGGCTAAAACCATATTGGCATAATTGAACCCGACGCAAACACGATTAACCACCCATGAAATTGAAGGATTAATGGCATTTTTTCGATAAGGAAAAATGATTAGTCCAAAAAATGCTAAGATGAAAATCCTAGCTTTTGAAGTCATTGATCGGTTTGAAAAACAGCCCTCCAAAAATGAAAATGGGTATGCATAGCAATTGGCTTTAACGACCCTCCTCACTTCTTCGGCTTCGATTTCTAAAAACTGTGATAATTCAGAAATAGAATCTATACTGATAGGCGGTCTAACAAGTTCCTTTTCTAGGGGCATTCCGATGGCAACACTATATTCTTCAAGTGTTGGAGTCAATTCAAACTTACCAAATATGAAGGTGGAAGTTTGTGGACACCAGAAGTGAGGGAGTGCCTGAATCACACCAGAGTGGACGTTGATCTCTAACAGTGGAAGAAGTCGGGCGATCCTGGCTTTCACATATCTCTGACCATCTTGATCCAACCACCTCTTGAGCTCTTTTTTTGGAGTGGAAATGAATTGTGCATCGGTTTTCCCCATTGCATATAAAACAAGACCGACGACGAAACCTAATTGTCATGGACCGACAAAATTACAATAAAGTAAATAAATTGCGAAAAATTTAAACAACTTACGTTCACTGGAAATGGATGACAATCACATAGACATGCGCATGAAATGTGAGACTCGTTTTCTACCTAGACGGCTTAACAAGGTGGAGCTAAGAGGATGGTCTGACCGTTGCAGTCTCGCATTAACATGTTAGGTCCTCCTAACCCCGACTCAATCGAATAGAATATCCAATAATCACGCAGTCTCACGGATATGGACAAACACATTCGACACCATTAAAGAAATTTCGGGGAAGAGAATGTCAACCTCTACATAGCAATCTCACTTTAGAGGAAGTATCCTTCTCAACACCATCCTAGAAGTTCTATCGCAGCCCAGGTCCGACCGCAGGTTGTGTGTGCAAATAGTGTGGTGCTAAAGCAATAAAGCATGCACAACAGTTTAAATGCAAACAACACTTCTAATCAGGAAAAATAAATCATTAATCTTAACACCTTCCTGCAAGACAAGGGTTAGCAAAGACTACTCCCCTTATACCTCCCATCTGCAAGAACATTTAACACTTTAGAAATGTTAGGGACATACCTGAGATCCTCGCTGCCAAACAACAATATTTTTTAAAAAGAAAAATTGGCCTAAGTCCCCTAAGTGTTTTAACACAAGTCCCCAGCGGAGTCGCCAATCTGTCGCAACCAGATTTTTTCGACGGGTTCACCACCTAAAACTAGGCTAATGGATTACTAAGTCTTTAAGCTTAGCTCGGGCTCTCCCAAGCCCATACCAATTCGCGACTTAGGTTCAAATTTCTTAACATGCAAATTGATTTTATTTAGGAGTTGCCACTAATCAGTTTATGGTAGGTCGATTAGACAACTAAGTAAAATAATGGGAGAATTACTTTATTCCTACGAACCAGAGACTAAGGGTACGGGGACTTGATTACATTACATTTCTCAAATGCCCTTTCGGTACCATTCTTTTTATTTTCAAAAATGTTTTTTTGCAGGCAGTTGATTTATTTTAAACTATCTCCCTGTTATTATGCGGGTACGTAAACCACCAATTTAACACCCAATAAAGCAATTAAATAATGTAGAATTTACCTCAAAGCAACGAAAGCATCTGCAGTGTTAAATTAAAATCCACATCAACAATCCTAGATATGGTTTCTAATTAACAAGCAATTACTCAATTTTTGTTTTCACTTTATCTAATGAGAATCATGCGATGCATGCTAATAATCTAATATGACATGACAACATGACCTAAACTATATGACATGAAGAAATGCAATAATTAAATGCAATCTAAATGACCTAATTCTAATGACATGCAATGCTATGCAATGACATACAAAATTATTTAACCTAAGATGACATGTAGCATACAATTTAGTACGCGAGTTATATGTCATGCGACATTTATTAAATGACTTAGTCTAATGACGAGGAAGTTCTAATTAAATGAACCTAATAAAAACTAAATGACGTGCATTTGATATTTCTATTTTAAAAAATGCACAAATGATCTAGTTAGATTAAAATTCTATCTAATTTAAACTAAGGATTAAGTCACATTAAATCCTAATTTAAACTAAGATATTATCTTAATCTAACATGTAATTGATCTAATATGCAATGACATGCAAAGAATGCCCTAATTCAACATGATATATGCATGATGATTTTTTGTGTTTTTATATTAATTTCGAAATTAAAATTTCACATGCAATTCAAATAATGATAAAACTAACAACCTAAATGAATGCTTTTTTTTTTTTTTTAATATTTTTTTAAATTCGGAATACAATCCCTACTCTAGATATGCAAGATAACGAGAAATATTCTAAAACAAACTGAATCATAATTCAAATATTTTTTAGTGGTTTTCAAAAAGAAGCAATTATCAACTAAATCTAAGCAATCTAAACTAATCAAGGCATCCAATCAAATAAAGGATCAAAATAATCGAAAAAATAACCTGTTGTCTCACAGGTCAAATTAACGATTATCCTAACCCTAATTATCACGACAAATAGTTCAAAATAACTAAAAATCTGATCCGAATTCTTACGGATCAAATTAATAATTACATTGATTCAGCACTTAAAACACTATCAACAAACCCCAAAAATTAATATAATTAAAAAAAATGATCCAACATCTTACGGATCAAATTAATAATTACAATAATTTTAGGGAAAACCCTATGGATAATGCCTACAAAATCCATGAAAAAAAACATCACTCCTAAACTTAAAAGAAATAAATAAAATAAAGTAAATAGAAAAAGAAAATAAAACTACCTAATTTCCCTTTCCTTTTCTTTTTTGTTTTTCTTTTCCTGCTTTCTTCACCCATGGCTAAGTGGCTTCGGTGGATCACCGGAGGTTGGGTCGTCGGCGTTGAGCTCGGCAAGACCCAAGAACGACCGATCGGTGGCGAGCGGCGTCGTCGCGAGGAGCAAGACGGCAGGTCTCGCTCGGGCTCGGGCTCGGCACGGGATCGACGTCGGGCGTGAGTGGGGACGATCCGGCGTCTCCGCGGGCGGCGGTGCGCGGCAAACGGCGGGTAGAGGCGTCGGCAGCAAGGGTGAGCGTCGCGAGTAGCAGGTGGGTCCTGGATCGGCTCGGGCTGCAACGGCGTCGTCGTTCGGGCGGAGCTGTAGGAGACGGTGGCTGGCGAGGTCGCGGGCTTCAGCGAGGGCTGCGGTCGTCGCTCGGGCGGCACAAATCGTGGTCAAATCAGGGGCGGCAACGGCGTCGCAGCAGTGCAAGCTGTAGGCGGGCGCTCGGGCGGAATAAACGCGAGCGGAGTAGGGGCAGGGCTCGGCGCGGCACGGTGGGCTCGGGCGGAGGAAGACTCGGGCGTCGGGGACTCGTGGTGGCGCGGCGGTTGCGGCAATCACTACTGGCTTCGGCTTCCAGGCGGCGTCGGCGTGCGTGGTGAGGCGGTGTTCACGGACGGACGCTCCAAAAGGAGGGTGAGCGGCGAGGGAGACGATGAACAGTCGTCCCCTCTCGCCCCTTGTACTTTCTCCTCTCCCCTTTCTTTTTCTCTCTCTCACCTGTCTCTCTCGAGGTCACTTTCCTCTGTTTTCTTTTTTTCCTTTGACTTTTTCTCCTTTGTTTTGTGTTTCTCTTCTTCTCTCGAGACCTCCACGGACGGCTTCCCTCTCCTCTTTCACTTTTGGCTTTTTTTTTCCCTTTTTCTTCCTTTCTTTTCGACGAAGAAAACCTAAAAAAAAGCCCCCTAATCCTCGTACACGGTTGCTTTTATAGGGGCTAGGAGATAAGTTTTCAATTTCACCGTCAAATCTATATCCGCGATACCTTTTCACCAACGATTGATAAGAATTCAAGATTATGATAAATATTTTCTCGAAATCCAAATCTCGCAAAGATAAATCGCAATATCGCAATATATTTTTTTTCACACATGTGCCCTATCCAAAAGATTCATATCCCGGAAAAATTTCAAATTTTTTTATTTTTAACGAGATAATTAAAAAAAAAACATGGGCTTGAGCCAAATAGCTCGTTTCGTGGGCCTAGTCCAACTAATTTGAACCCATTCGCACTGGTCCAATAAATAAAATGCCAATTAAAATAAATAATAATAATAATAATAATAAATGCACCTAAAAATTATATGCTATGCAATTGAATTATAATTTTTTAGGGGTTAAAATTAATCTCTAATTTTTTTTTATAAATGACTAAACTGGTCGTCAAAATTTAGGTGTCAACAACTAGTATAGTTATATTATAAAAAATAAAAACAAAAAGTGAGATCATGCCATGTGTCAATTCTCATATGAGAAAAGTAACTGTGGATAAATTGCCACATGTCATGAAGACAAAAGCTAGTAACAAGTTGCCTCCATATTAGAGCATGTTCGACACCAAGCCCATTAGAAAGGATTAGGAGATCCGTTACGCAATCTTTAATTCCCCTCTCTTGCACCGACCAAACTAAAACTCTTTCATATATTAAAGTTGAACAAGGATAACTGAGGATTTTACCACCTATCCCAAGTTAATTCTAATATTGCAATATATGAACATGCTTAAGGTTTTGCTAGTTTAAGAGTTTCGCGTGCATATATACACATATATATAAAGAAATTACTTAAAAGACATTGGCAACTTACTAATTTAATAGATATTGGTATATTCATCGCCAAATAGGTAACATACTAGTGTTTCAGCCAATCCACTTATAAATTTTAGTAGTTAACTTACTACTCAGTTTAATGTTGGCAGATTCAATACAGTGTTGGTAATTTATTACTCTCTACCCTTTCATTTGCAAATTTTAAAAGAAGTAGGTAAGTTACAAATCAATTTGATGTGGAAGAATGTTCGAGGGATTCATGGAAATCGAAGTAATGGCAATTGATGGTAAAATCAACTAAAACTCAATACCGACTTGGCAGTTCAACCGCATATTGCTCAGCAACTGCTAACCCTCTGTTAGAAATAGTAAAATTGATTTTGTGTTTTGATTAGCTTATTTGTCTTTTAATTGTTTTTTGGTTGTGTGTGTGTAAGCAAGAGTTATTCGGTTTGTAAACCGTCAAAGAAACGTGTGCTACAGCACCACATCTCTCTAAGCTGCCAGAGAAGAAAAATCATGAAGAAAGTACAAGTCTTGGGCACACAATAAAATATTATAGTTGCTGCTGAAGACTCCAAGAGCACGAAGGAAAGGAATGAAAGCAACTTGGGGCTGGCAATATTTTATTCTCTTGAAGACAGCAAGAAGAAGAGATACGCAGCCCACGTTTTTTTTTACTGCCAAGAAGAAAAGTTTAACTTTAACTCTTGCAAGTTTGAAGTCCATGCGGTGAAGTGCTTTTAGATATAGGGTTACGTTAGTTTAGTGTGTGTGAGAGAGTGAGAGTGTGAGAGAGTGAGATTTTAGAGAGAGTTTTAAGCTTAGCAAAGTTAGTGCGTGTACTCTCTTAAGCCTTTACAAAGGCATATTGTGTAATATAATCTCTCTTTGTGTGTGTACTCTCTCCCTCCAAGTCCTTTTGGTTCCAACAATTGGTATCAGAGCTAACCATGGCATCCACTAGTTCCGTTCAGATGCAACTTCCGAAGTTGAACGGAAAGAATTTCAACAACTGGTTCGTCCGGATGAAGGTTCTATTCAAGTCCCAAGATTTGTGGAACCTGGTGGAGAACGGCTACACCAAAGTAGCTGATGCTGAAGAATTCAATGCTTTGAGGAAGGAGGAGAAAGAAGCGTTGGTGGAATCTCAAAAGAAAGATCAGAAAGCATTATATGTGATCTTTCAAGCTGTGGAGGAGACGATATTTGAAAAAATATCGAGTGCGGAGACAGTGAAAGAAGCGTGGGATATATTGCAAAAATCCTACAAAGGCGATGATCGTGTCAGGTGGGTGCGGCTCCAAACACTTCGAGGAGATTTTGAGTCTTTACGCATGAATGACTCAGAATCTATCTCGGCTTACTTTGATCGTGTACAAACCATCGTTAACCAAGCGAGGGTTAATGGTGAAGAGCTCCAAGATGTACGAGTCGTAGAAAAAATCTTGAGGTCTTTGACTGAAAGATTTGACTACGTGGTTGCGGCGATTGAAGAAGGCCAAGATATATCAATCATGACGTTGGAGAGGTTGATGGGTTCATTATGTTCGCATGAGCAAAGAATGAACCAGAAGTCTATCAGTTCGAATTCTGAGCAAGCACTGCAGAGACGGGTCACTCAATCAAATCGAGGAGGTCATCATGGTGGCCGAGGTCGTGGAGGTCGTGGAGGTCGTGGAGGTCGTGGAGGTGCCGAAGGTAGAGGTGGAAATCTGAATTCCACTAAAAGATATAAAACACGTGACAAATCAAAAGTCAAGTGTTTTAACTGTAACAAATTCGGACATTACAAATCCGAATGTCGAGCAAACATGAGGCAAGAGCAGCCAGAATATGTGCACGCTCTCGATGCAAATGAAGGCGTGGTGTTAGCATGCCAAATGGATGACTCAAGTACCATGGACACAAAAACTCGGTACCTTGATACTAGGTGTAGCAATCACATGTGTGGTCAAAAGGAGCTATTTTCGAAGTTAGATGAGACAGTTCGTGGTGAAGTCAACTGGAATAAATCCAAAATTCTCGTGATGGGCAAAGGTAACATTGATATCAAATCAAAATATGGTACTAATGTTACTATTGCAGACGTTTACTTTGTGCCGAGACTTTTTGGGAATTTGCTGAGTATTGGGCAACTATCCGAAAAAGCCACATAGTTAACATTGAAAATGGTGTTTGCCCCATTAGAGGCGCAAACAATAAGTTGATTACGACGACACGGATGACGAAAGAACTGGATGTTTCCTCTATCCCTTCAGACGAAGACTCTATTGAGTTTCCAAGCAACGACAAAAGATAGCAAGTGGCTATGGCATCTTCGGTTCGGTCATCTAAATTTTCGTGGACTTAAATTACTAGTCCAGAAAAAGATGGTGACCTGGCATGCCCTTGATCGACGCTCCAGACCGCTCATGTGAAGGATGTCTCGTTGGAAAGCAACATCGGAAATCTTTTCAAATTGGGAGAGCTAGAAGAGCCAAGCAACCTCTGGAGTTGGTACATACAGATATATGTGGCCCTGTTGAGGTGGAATCATTTGGACAAAAGAGGTACACGCTAATTTTTGTTGATGATTTTACTAGAAAAACATGGGCTTATTTTTTGAGAGAAAAATCCGAAGCTTTTGGCAAATTTAAAGAATTCAAAGTCTATGTTGAGAAACAGAGTGGCTTTAATTTAAAGACATTGAGATCGGATAGAGGTGGAGAGTTTACTTCCAATGAATTTGACAATTATTGTAAAATTCATGGAGTGAAACGTCAGTTGACTGCTAGCTATACTCCTTAGCAAAATGGTATAGCAAAAAGAAAGAATAGAACAATTTTTGAAATGGCAAGAAGTATGCTAAAGGCTAAAGCATTACCGAAGAAGTTTTGGGCAGAAGCCGTTGCTTGTGCTATATTTGTGATGAACAGGTGTCCAACAAGGAGTGTTCTTGGAAGAACCCCAGAAGAGGCTTGGAGTGGCAACAAGCCAGATGTTTCGTTCCTACGGGTATTTGGGTGCGTAGCATATCCCCATATACCGGACGAACGAAGAAAAAAGTTGGATGATAAAAGCGAGAAGTGCATTTTCATTGGATATGGTAATGTGACTAAGGGTTATAAGCTATATAATCCTGTCACGGAGAAGGTAATTATTAGCAGGGATGTCCAATTTTTTGAAGATGAAGCCTGGGACTGGAATCAAAAGGCTGACCAGAAAGACATTCCTATGGAAGATGAACCATTGGTGAGGGAGACCGAAGAATCTTCAATTGAAGATCCATCACTTTCACCGGTAGTTCATCCTCCTCACCAAAGCATCGACTGCGAGAACCATTGATTCGTCGTTCACAACGACCGTAGAAGGCGCCAGTAAAATTCAAGGATTATGTGGTCACAAGAGTTCATCATAATGACAGTGACGAAATCACTGATGAAACAATGGTAAACTTTTGTTTATTTACCGAATGTGACCCCATATCCTATGATGATGCGGCGAGCAGATGAGAAGTGGAACCAAGCAATGGATGAAGAAATCCACTCCATTGAAAAGAATGACACATGGGTGCTAACTTCTTTACCACCTGGTAAGAAGCCTATAGGTGTCAAGTGGGTGTACAAAACGAAGTGCAAACCCAACGGTCAGGTGGACCATTACAAAGCTAGACTGGTGGTGAAAGGCTACCAGCAAAAGCCAGGTATTGATTATTTTGAAGTATTTGCACCAGTGGCTCGAATGGATACCATTCGAATGATCTTGGCACTTGCAGCTCGGAACCATTGGAAAATCCATCAAATGGATGTGAAATCGGCATTCCTTAATGGTTTCTCGATGAGGAAGTATATGTGGAGCAACCACAAGGTTATGTGAAGAAAGGGCGTGAAAATCAAGTTTATAAACTGAAGAAAGCGTTGTATGGGCTAAACGGGCACCTCGAGCTTGGTACACGAGGATTGATACTTTTTGTTGGAGCATGGCTTTCAAAAGTGCCCTTATGAGCATACATTGTATATCAAATCAAATACTAACGGCGATATTATAATTATTTGCCTTTATGTTGATGATTTGATATTTCTGAATTTGTGAGAAGATGTTTTGCTGAATTCGGGGAGGCCATGACAAGTCAATTTAAGATGACAGATTTGGGATTAATGTCCTATTTTCTAGGCCTTGAAGTGAAGCAGACAAATGAAGGCATATTTGTTTCACAGCAGAAGTATGCTAATGATATTTTGAAGCGATTCGATATGGAAACGCTCAAATCATTTCGAACTCTGTAGCGAACGGTTGGAGTTGAAGAAAGAAGGAACCGGTGAACTGGTAAATCCCACTTATTTTAAAAGTATTGTTGGCGTTTAAGATATTTGGCTACCACTAGGCCAGATATAACTTATGGCGTGGGAATTATTAGTCGGTTTATGGAGAAACCATACCAATCACATTTGCAAGCAGCAAAAAGAATTTTAAGGTATGTCGGTGGAACTCGTGATCATGGAATTTTATATTCTTACACCGACAACTTCAGTTTAGTGGGGTATACGAGCGGTGATTGAGCAGGTGATATCTTGAAACACGGAAGAGCACTTCCCGGATATGCGTTCTTTCTTGGATCAAGAATAATTTCTTGGTCATCAAAAAAACAACAAGTTATTGCACTCTCAACAGCTGAAGCAGAATACATTGCAGTATCTTCAGCAGCATGTCAGGCGATGTGGCTTCGAAGGATGCTTTTTGAGCTTATGCATGAACAAAAAGGTCCTACTAAATTGATGTGTGATAACAAGTCAGCGATTGCATTGGCCAAGAATCCCATATTTCATGGCAGGAGCAAACATATCGACATCAAGTATCATTATATTCGTGAGTTGATTAAAGAAGGTGAGATTGAACTTGATTTCGCAAATCAAGCAGATTGCAGATATTTTGACAAAACCATTGAAGGCAGATTTGTTCGAGAAATTGAAGACAATGCTTGGTGTCGTAGTCTTACAAAATCAATTTTAAGGGAGGCTGTTAGAAATAGTAAAATTGATTTTGTGTTTTGATTAGCTTATTTGTCTTTTAATTGTTTTTTGGTTGTGTGTGTGTAAGCAAGAGTTACTCGGTTTGTAAACCGTCAAAGAAACGTGTGCTACAGCACCACGTCTCTCTAAGCCGCCTGAGAAGAAAAATAATGAAGAAAGTACAAGTCTTGGGCACACAATAAAATATTATAGTTGCTGCTGAAGACTCCAAGAGCACGAAGGAAAGGAAGGAAAGCAACTTGGGGCTGGCAATATTTTATTCTCACTGAAGACAGCAAGAAGAAGAGATACGACAGCCCACGTTTTTTTTGACTGCCAAGAAGAAAATTTTAACTTTAACTCTTGCAAGTTTGAAGTCCATGCGGTGAAGTGCTTTTAGATATAGGGTTACGTTAGTTTAGTGTGTGTGAGAGAGTGAGAGTGTGAGAGTGAGATTTTAGAGAGAGTTTTAAGCTTAGCAAAGTTATTGCGTGTACTCTCTTAAGCCTTTACAAAGGCATATTGTGTAATATAATCTCTCTTTGTGTGTGTACTCTCTCCCTCCAAGTCCTTTTGGTTCCAACACCCTCTTGGTTTTCATTTGGCTAACTGTGATGCAATCGGCTTGTGCATCCTTCACATACACAAAAAGTCTCAACTTGTTGGCCTTTTCCGCTTTCCATTCATCTTTTACATGGCTATTTGGCCGATTCTCAATCCAACAGGTCCACTTTTAGGGGTTTCAAACCTGACAGCTGACATAAAACTGCCGGAAAATAAGGCTAACAATGCAAAAATGAAAATATCCCGTGCACACGGCCCAAACTTGTTAGCAGCTTTCCTAGAATATCCCATAATCAAACAGTATGTTTCGGACGAATCTCCTGAGAGTGCTACGTGGCAACCAGAAACCAACCTCGGGGTCAAGGAAAATACCGATGCGGTGCATAGTCAGGAGACATCCAAACACAACAAAAAGAACAATCCCGAGCCCGATGGTTCTGGTCAGTACGACATATGTACCCCAAGCAAAGGCCAGCACCAACCCGCATATCGCAAAATAAATGTAACATCCTGCGGCGGTGTTGTATCTCACCTGTTGGCGAGCGCCCCAGAAAGAAGGATCGTATAGTAAGAATAATGCCAGGATGGAGAAACAGAATGCAGTTGTGTTAAATATCACGAAGGCTTTGAAAGCAGGCCTGTCAGCAAGAATTGGCATTCCTCGGTAGGGTCCCTCGTCGTAATAACCCCCAGGCATCGTGAAGGCCGCAGCAAAGGTCACTGTGGCTATGAGCACTGCCACAAGTAGCTGAAGGTCGATAATGCTTCTTTTTGACGAATCGACATTGTCTCGGTTGCCGGTATTAATTCCTCTGGTTATCGAGACAACTGGTTGGCCCTCAACAAATTGCTTGTCTAACCTCTTCTTAACATATTCCCTGACCCAGTCTTGATAACACTGGATTCCATGACATCCTTTCAACACATGATGAACTTTTCCAGCTCTGTAGCCGACCTAAAATTGTGCAGAAAATATCAATTAACTAGTGGTCTTTCCTGGCTAAATACTTCCAGACCCTAACTTTACACACTAAAAATGCTAACAAATAGAACTCCCGGTGAGTCCAAAAACATTGAGGAGAATTCATTCAATTCATCGCTTTTAGATAAGGTGGCAGGTAGACAAAACCAATAAATAGAGTTTCCCAGAGTAAGCAATTACTGTTTTAGGTACCGTTTGAAATCCTTTTCTTAGTTGTGGTAGGGTGCAGGTTCTCTCTTTTACCTCAGAAGCCGTTGGAAAGGGGCCGAAAAGAAAAAGGACTTTAGCTATATTGTACGAGATATTCTGCTTCTTTAATATGACTGTAAAATAAGAGTTGTTTCAAAGTCAGAATGTGCATAAACTTCTGGATTGGGACCTCTAAAGTTACGATTAGTTACATCTTAAAGTTAGCCTTTGAATAGTTTACGCCTCAGTGCAAGGGCCATTAGACAGTCCAGATTTATTCTACATCTTTCTTTCCTTTCTTTTTTTCCCTTTTACCTATTCCCAACGATAGAGTATCCCAATCCTAAATGTTTTGCATTGTTTTCAAGAAAAATAAGACACACAATAACTCTTGAACTATTTGAAGACACGCATGGTGCATGGATTTGAGATTTATAATTATTGAAAAATTTTGTTTTGATGAGATTCATACAACCCAATATTTACAATCTTTCTACCTTATATCTTACAAAAACAATATGTATTTATCAATCAAACGATGAATTTAACTAACAATGAATATTACTTTGCTAAGTGATTTGCTTTAGACTATACATTGTTACTTGAATAGTTTTCTTTTTCTTTTTTTGTGCTGGAGGAACTGACTTGCAGCCGACAGCCGCGCCGTAAACCCCCAGTTGATACTTAAGTAGGAGGACGCACCACCCCTGAGTCACACTTAATACACCTAGCGCCTCCCCTGGGTTTTGAACCCTTTACCTCTGGGTTGAGGATCAGTAGGGCCTTATCCAGCGGAGCCACTACGGCCGTTGGTTTGTTACTTGAATAGTTTGTTACTGCATAACTGTTAATACAACAAAAAAAGTTCAAACTTAAAATTCTTTAAAGCTAATTTTACTACATGCAGTTAGTCTTTGGCTATTAATATAATGTTGTGGTTTTGTTGTTTAATCAGATTTTTTAAAGTCGAATTGTTAAGTCAGATTTTAAGGGGGGCCTTTATATGTATTAATTGGATCTATAAAGACTTCTATTTTTCACGTTTGTGCATTACCAATGTTGGCAAGATAATTATTTTGTAAAATGAAATATCTATGGCAATGGAAATTAATAACTATGTCATATATTAAAAGTAAAAATTTGAACAACATTTTAGCTATCAATTTTGCTAATTTGGTGATACACATAATATTTATAGTTCATCAATTATATTGATAGAATTCAAGTCAATTTGTGAGGTTTATAGAATAATTTCCAAAAAGCCAAATCAGCATGAATTTTCTATTCTTCCATAAGTGAATCTACGTTGACATCTAAATTTTGTCTCTTATTCTTGTTGGTCATCTCATATAAAAATTAGGGATCGAATTTAACCCTTAAATAAAAATATCAATATCGCATAATTTTGCATTTGCATTGCATTCAGGCAATCAAGGTTTTTATTTCAGTAATGACATATTCACATCAAATAAATGTTATTTAAGTTGGTCCGGTCATGAACTAGGTTTGATTTAGCTACCATGCTAAATAAACTTGGACTTAAGACAAGGGGGCCCTAATCTCAGCTTGATTTCCAAGACTAAGCCCAGTAAATCCAACCACATTAAAATTTTCCATAGACGAATTTCACATGTGCATCGCACATGAAATTCTAAAATTCTTGGAGAGCAAGGTTGCACTACACTCTTGAAATTTTTGTCCACACGGGGAATAAAAGAGTTTTTCTAATATCCGAGGATAAATATTACATATTCCCTTGATCCAAATTATGAAAGCGTCAAATTCATAAGGGTCATAAAACCTTAGACTTTATGGTTATGTTTGGTAACCAGAATAAAAATTAGAATAGGATCCCATATTCGATTCCTGCCCAAAATATTATAAAGTCAAATATACTATATAACTCAGATAAAAATATCACATGAGAAGGTGGATAGGATTTTTTTAATGTCTATTGCATAAAAACTATTTTTCTTGTTTGAAAAACTTATTAGGTTAAAAAATGAAAAATATAAAATAATATTTGAATTCTAATATAAAAAATTGAAAATTAAAAATAAAGGACAATTTTTGTTTTTATTTAGTCCTATTTTGCTTTATATATTTGAATTTGTTTCTATTCTATATGTATGTATACTAGGAATCTATATTTATTACATTTTTAAGTATATTATTATTTTTATTATTTAATAATTGTTTATTAAGGAATGATGGATGGCAATAAAAAAGAAATAAAAAAAGATAGGAAAAATAATTAAAAATAAGTAAATAAAAATGAAGTAGAAGAACCCCAAGTTTAAATGAACAAATTCGAGTTGAAATAGATCTTTCTAATTCACTTTGTCTCCTTCTTCTCCGTATATTGGGTTTATATCAAAGTATCACTACTCATCTATAATTTTTGTTACTGACCAAAAAAAAAAATCTATAATTTTTGTTCACGCAAAAATTCCATGACAAAAAGAGATTCAAAACTCTTTTTCCACACAACTCTATGGTTCACGTCAAAAGTTCACAAAAATAGTAAAAGAGTCAAAACTCCTCTTTTATTATTATTTAATTATTTTTCAGATTTTTAATCATAACTCCTCTGGGGCTTTGTTGTTTAATCAGATTTTTTAAGGTCGAATTGTTAAATCAGATTTTAAGAGGGGCCTTTATATGTATTAGTTGGATCTATAAAGACTTGAATTTTTACATTTGTGCAATAATAACTATTGGCAAGATAGTTATGTTGTAAATTGAAATATCTATGGCAATGCAAATTCATAACCATGTCATAGATTAAAAGTAAAAATTTGAACAACATTTTAGCCACAAATGTTGCTACTTTGGCGACACGCATAAATATGGCTTAAGCAATTCTTTCAGTAGTCTAAAAGATTTTACATTTTACTTGGTCGCCAAATTATTCAAATGCACATATATAATTTAAAGTTAATTTGGTATATTAAAAGAATATTTGACCCAATGCATTTAGTTAATAATAAATAAAAACACTATACACGAACTTATATTTATGAAAGAACAGTAACAACTTCAAATCATGAATTTGGATTTCCTGACTATTATGTCAAATCACATTTAGATTAATACTCTATGTGAATTGATGTTGATATTTTGTTATCAAAATATGAATGATAGATTAAGTGGGACAAAAAAGCCTTTTTTTTCTTTGTTTTAATTAACATAATAGGAAGTGTGCCGATTAATGCTAAGTGAAGCGGGAGGGGAAAAGAAAGATCTTCCTCCAAGCTGAGCATACAAATTGATTATTACCTAGGCCACAGTTTCTAAATGATACTGAAGAAGTTACTCTACAAGTGAACAAATAGGGCTCTATAGTGTTCTAGCAAGCATACCTCGTCGTGAGCAGCAAAAATGTCAAGAGCGGTCGAATGATCTTTATTTGTGGCCAAACGGTCTACCCTTTTGTCCCGTGCAAGTATGTATATGATGTTGTATTTTTTTATGAAATGCAGCCAAATGCAGAGCCATGTTTCCATTGATGTCTTGTTCATTGATAAGATCCTCCAAGTTTGGCATTTCTAGTATGTACTTGACTACATTTACTCGTCCACCCATAACAGCTGCATGAAGAGCCGTTTGCCCTTTGGTGTTTATTATGGCACAAGCATCAGGACAAGATCTAATAAGCTCTTCAATAACATTGATGTGGCCTTGAAACGCCGCAATGTGAAGAGCAGATTCCCCCGCTTTGTCTAAATCATATGCCACAGAAGTATCATGTTGCAAGAGTTGTCGAACTACTTCGACTTCACCAAAGCAAGCGACATAATGAAGAGGAGTCCACCCTAAATCATCTCCTTCTTTGATCACTTCTG
Organism: Eucalyptus grandis; assembly: GCF_016545825.1. NCBI lineage: Eukaryota > Viridiplantae > Streptophyta > Magnoliopsida > Myrtales > Myrtaceae > Eucalyptus > Eucalyptus grandis. The sequence goes on from NC_052612.1 coordinate 6,383,589, forward strand.
GTCTCTTCTCCAAGATTTTCCACCAACCTTAGCAAACACAGTAGGAACATGCCATGATTCAGACTATTATAAGCATCTAGACGTAGATATTAAAATTGCATTCTATCCTATTAAATTTTCCCGTTTTCCCCTGTACTAGGTAGGAATTTGTCATGATTTTTTTGAAGTTTCTCTAATGCTCTTGCATGTATACCTGGATCTGTAGGATAATATTGCAATTTGCCCTATCATTAATTGTAAACGGAAAAGCAAGTAATCATAAGGAGAAAATCTCGAAACAAAGAAGAATAAATTTAAAAAAAAAAATGAACTGGATGAGAGAGAAAATGGGAGAGATAGGAGTGTGATGGTTATGGTGGTTGCTAACTTGCTGCCGTTGCCATCATCGGTAGAGTTGATGATGATGGTGCTGGTGGAATTCGAAGAGAAGTGGTAAAAATCACAAAAAGTGAAGAGAAGAAGATCAAGAAGAGAGCGTAGAAAGAAATTAAGTACGTAAAAAAATTGGATACATAAGCAAAAATGTAGCTGGCTTTTTGAAAATCCCCTTACTATGATATTATGTACAAACTGTAATATTCCTTTCTTAGTCCGCATACTAACAGAAGATGAACTGGTTTGAACTTGTTTAATAGTCGATGAGCAAATGGACAGAGCATGCAACGAGAATATTACTCGAATCTTTTCAAAACATTACCCTCGTGTTTAACGGGTCAACTGGCATGTCCTTGAAAAAAAAGTATGAACATTCACCCAAATGAAAGTAATAATAAATAGATAAATATTATGTTTATCGTTATATTTAAAGAAAAAAGTACTGGGATAGATGGCAGCCATCACTGCTAACATGATAATTCTCACTTAAAAGAGAGAGATAGAGAGAGATTCAATAAAATTCGATTTACTAGATTTAGAATCTTGTAACACTTACCAGTTGGTAGGCGAAAAATTGTCACATGCAAAGCGGTCAATCCCTTAGGGCCCTTATGAGACGATGAGAATTAGGAAGCTCCTAAAATTATTTCAATGGCATGAAAGAGCCCTCGATTTGCTGCAAGATAAAGCGGGGACTCATGAGCAGCATTAGTAATATCACACAATTGAGGATCTTCTTCAATCAGCAACTTCACCATCCCAGTGTGGCCTCCTCTTACTGCATAGTGCAAAGCAGTATCCTTATTCGAATTCGGTTTTCGAATAAGCTCTTTGCACAAATCAACTTGTCCATTTTGAACATCCCAATGCACTGATTTCGCCAGATCAATAAAGACTCGAACCACTCCGCAGCTTCCCACTTTAGCAGCAACATGCAAGGGATTGTCTCCTTTGTAATTACCTTGCCAAAGAAGGAGTGGTCCTGATGGACAATGAAGAAGATCTTTGATGAAATGTACTTGCTGGTATTGAGCCGCAACGTGGAGAATGTTGTTATGCTTTGGCGTCATTTGGTGGAAAAGGTCCTCTCCGTTTCCTGAAATTATTGTCATTAGATTTTCAAAGTCTCCGGACTTTGCAGCCTCATAAACTTTAGGATGCATTCTCAGTCTCTCCCTCTACTACTCTCGGACCCAAAGTAGCCGCAAGCGAGCTTATCAATTTAAGCGACAAGTTCAAGTGGGAGGAACTCTTTCGGTACTTTTATATTTAGGACTCACTTGCAGCTCCTTTTTTTTTTTTTTTTAACTTTTTTAACTTTTCTTTTTTTGGAACTTTTCGACCATCTAGTCTTCACTTTTCATCGATCAAAAAGCATCGCACGCGCATTATTTCACACGTTTGTCTTGGTTGCCCGCATCTGACCGAACTCAATTATTGAACGAAATAGCGATTTGGATCCAATTAGAAGGAGTGATCGTGCCATAATTGTGTCAATTATTTGAAGCCGACGTCTCCTTTTTTTCTTTATTGACCGATAAATCCTCGATTTACTCTTTCAGTCTTCATAAGACTAGTTCCACGTGAGTCACGAATTATCATCATGTTCCGCGTGTAGACCCAGCCCGGTCTATGCGTAAACTTTTATGATGAATGGACTTAGGCACAAAACTTTTAGTCAATCCCCAATTTAAACTTACTCAATAATCGTCTTCACTTCTGCACTTCACTAGACAAAGTCGGAACTCATAATTATGCGTGTTTTCTTGTAATATTTATTAAAAAAATACCACAATTTATACACATCGATTATTGAGTGACTAACTATCACATTTCTCAGAAAATACTGCATGCAAAATTGGGGACAAGGATACCACGTGGAAGATAAACATGATGATAATAGAAGATCAAAAGATGGTAAGCTATTTTCTTTCTTTAATCAAGTGCGCTGAAAAGGGGCCACCACCCACTAGCGGGGCGCAGGATCCTGTTCTCCAGGCTGTACCCCTGCTTTTCCTCACTTTTGATCTATCCATATGTACAGTTCATCAATTATGTTGATAGAATTCGAGTCAATTTGTCAGGTTTATAGAATAATTTCCAAAATGCGAAATTGGCATGAACTTTTTATTCTTCCATGAACAAATCTATATTGATATCTAAATTTTATCTCTCATTCTTATTAGTCATATCATATAAAAACTAGCGATCAAATCTAGACTTTGCATAAAAATATCAATTTTGCATAATTTCTCATTTGCATTGCATTTGGGCAATCAACATTTTATTTTAGTAATGACATGTTCACATCAAATAAATATTATTTAATTTGGTCCGGTCATGGATTACGTTTAATTTAGCCAACATGCTAAATGAACTTGGACTTTAGACAGAGAGCCCTAATCTCAGTTTGATTTCCAAGATTAAAACTCACATTAAAATTTTGCCGGCCCGTATCCGCATCTCCCATAGCCGAATTTCACATGTGCATCGCACATGAAATTCTAAGTTCTTGGGGAGGAAGGTTGCACAACTCTCTTGAAATTTCTGTCCATATGGATAACAAGAGAGGATTTTCTAATTTCCCACGATAAAAGGTTACATATTCTCTTGACCCAAATTATGAAGTGTCAAATTTAAAAGGGCTATAAACCCTAAGACTATATGTCTAAGTTTAATAGCCAAAATAAAAACATGAATATGATAAAATTTATCCTATCTCATGTTCAATTCCTACTCAAAGTATTATAAAATCGGATATAATGAGATATAACTTAGATAAAAATATCACATGGGATAGTTGCATAGGATTTATTATATCTATAGCATAAAAACTAATTTCTTGAATAAAAAGCTTCTTAAATTAAAAAGAAAAAAATATAATATTTGAATTATAATATAAAAGAAAATTCAAAAATAAAATAAAATAATGGATGTCATAACCCATCCATTGGTACAGAAAAAAAAAATAGATTTAGAGGTATTGCATAAAAGATGAGCCTACAATTTCTAGTTTTAAAGGCAGGCTATCTCGAACCCGTAACTCATACGATGTTGGGTATTCAAATTGATGCTATGAGAATTTTTCTTATAATGAGCTGCCACTAGCTTATCAGGGTTGTCTAGAAATCAAGTAAAGCATGGGAGTGCATTTCACTTTAATAAGAGAATCCAAGTTCGAGAACTTAATTATACTAATTAATCAATTAATGCTCTTTTAATACAAATCTTGTTCATTTCAAAAGGGTTTTGTCATATAATTTGGATTGATTTTAGACTTATCCATTAACATATGAAATGATCATGAGTGAGCAATCATTAAAATAACAATCAGCAATAAAATGAAACATTAAATAAATTGCAAGGGAAAACAAGCATCTAATATTAAGAGATAAATAAATGACAATCCTAATTAGACTAAAGGGAATCCATAATCATCATATCGAAAGTGCGAACCCTAAAATAGAGCTCTAAGGGCTTAGTCAACTTTGAGCATGATTATAGTTTGAAAGAGTTCCACTTTTTAAGAGAATATTACTCGAAATGCTATTTTTAAGTTTTTTGAGGAATTTTAATTTAAAAAATACAATTTTTGGATTTTTATTTTTATTTTTTATAATTTAAAAAAACGTTTTTTATAAAAATATATTTTTAAATAATATTTTATTCGGAAAATGGTTAATCGGGTTGGGCCCTAGGGCCCGATCCGAACATGGGCTGCACTGGTCATACAAATCTGGGCTCATACCAGCAAATATTGGGCCAATAAATCGGGCTTCACTCAGCCCAAACCAAAACAAGCCCAAACTAAAACAACTTAAGTAAAGCCCAATTCTCACTATATTGAACCCAAATATGCAAAAACAACACTTCAAGCCCAAAGCTCACTATGCCTAAGTAAGCCCAGAACTCCAACCTTTGCTCTCCAACGACTTCTTCAAGCACGCCCAGAAAATCCAATGGATTGCTTACTGATTCGAGAACATCAACACCCAGCCATGACATTATGCTTCACTTCATTGGAACTCCACTCACAAATTCGACCGTGTCATTATCCACTCGAGATTTACGCTCACAACCATACTACCAACACAGAGGACATCCATAGGGATATATCAAAGCACAAAGCAAAGAAAACTCGAAAATATTTGGACTCAGTAGAAAAGAAATCTCACCGAGATGTGGGAATCAGAAGCGAGAAGCCACGAGCAGGACGCAGCCGGCTGCAGGTCATCGGATGGTGCCGGTGGAGGTGGTTGGTCGGGTTCAGCTGGTTGTGGTGGACCCACACCATCGGCACGAACTCCAGCTGCGCGGCACCAAAACAGCAGACTAGTGGCGGTTCGTCGTAGGAGTCGATTCCGTCATCGTAATCCCAGTCATTACCACTTTGAGCTCGAGCCCCAACCAAACTTACGGAACACGCATAGTAGCGGCGCATTGTCATGCTACAACACCCTCTCATCCAACGCGGTTGATCATATATCCCACCTCTTTTTAACACGGAACATCAAGGCTGATGAATTAATGTCGCCTTGTGGCACTTGGAGCATGAAATAAAATTTCATCTTGATCGGCGCTGTCTTCACTTTGCCGTCTTCATCTCCAACTCGAAGAGATGCCCAACCTAGGCCGACCTCCGAATCGTACCCAGCCTTAAACTTGAAATCCTTGCCATAAGTTTGCTCATAGACCGCACTCCAGTACTCTGTATCGAAATTGTACCAGTAGCTCAACTTGCTAGAAGGACAAAATCTACGCTTGAGCGCAACCGAGAGAGCATTTGAGGGCAGAGAAATGATTGGGATAAAAGACAGCTCCTCATCCTTAAAAAGAATATCTTACTTTCAGTTCTTCCTCTGCATATGGGGCACTGCACGCTCCATTCCAGATTTGACTTTTAAGAATCCCATTTATTGACAACGTTCTCTTCACTTCCTCCTCTTCTCTTTCTTCCAGTGAGACTTCACTAGGAGGGAACTTTACCGTCGCCCTTGGCAACCCCACAGTATGTACGGGAGACGACAGCTCGAGCGCATAACCGGGTTCGGCAAGGTCCTCAACCAGCGACATCTCTCCTTTGTTGTGCCTTGACATCGTGTTCGGCGCTGAGATGCAGCCTCGGCCCGACGTCGCACGCCGACCTTGACGAGCGCGCTCTACTGGACGTGTGCTTGGAAACGAAGGCCAGCCGAGGCTGGGCGATCTCGCCCTTCCTGTCATCGCCGAAGGAGAGCTTGAGTTTGGCGAGGCCGTCGAGAAGCCTGCAGGGGACCTCGTGGAGAAAGACGGAGCTGTCGCTGTCGTACTCGGAGGTGAACCGGAAGACCGGCCTCTTCGGGAACGAGAAAAAGGATCCAAGGCTGCCGTGGCGGCGGGGGCGGCGGCGGCGGCGGCGGCGGGAGGTGTGAAGCACGGCGGGAGTAGGAGCCTAGGGATCGGAGGGGGTAGCGTTCAAGAGAGGGCACAGGAAGAGGAAGAGAGAGAGGCTGGGCCGGCCCAGGTGGAGAGAAGGAAAGGGAAAGAAGAAGGGACCGGGCTTGGCTGTCTCGAGCCCGGCCCTACTGATTTTTAGTATATTTTTAACTCTTTTTAATATTTTTTTAATAATTGACACTAGTAATGCAAATGTTCCTAATGTATATATGTGATGAGATTTAATGAAGATTTATTTTCTAGGGGTTAAAAATTAATTCATATTTTTCTATACAATTAATGAATGATTAACGGTCGCCAAAATTTTGACATCAACAATAAAACAAATTATTTTTCTTTAATCTTTCTTTTTTATAATATATTTTATATATATGTATATTTAGAATCTACATTTATTACATATCTTAAGTATATTAGTATAGTTCATTATTTAATAATTCTTTATTAAGGAATGATGGAAGGGAATAAGAATGAAATTAAAAAAAAAAAAAGAAAGAAAGAAAGAAAAAAATGATTAAAAAATAAGTAAATAAAAATGAAGTAGAAGAACCCCAATTTTAAATGAACGTATTCGAAGTTGAAATAGATTTTTTTGAATTAACTTGTCTCCTTGTCCATATATTGGGTTCTTGTTGAAGTTTTATTGTGAGCATGATTGGGATAATTTTAACACTACGCTATAAATGTCTTAAAAGAACGAAAACTTTAATTCGAAACACACATGCTTATCCTTCACTTAGTTTTATGTCCTAATTTTGAATTAGCTTTTGTACTTTTCAACCAAAAAAAAATTAGCTTTTATACTTTAAAGAAAATTTATTTAGCAAACAACCAAAGTGAAACTAAGGTTTCTAAAAAAACCACGTATTTTTTAATTGGGGATATTTTTAAGATAAAAATAATGTTAAGTTGATGAGTTTTGGTTCATTAGTTTATTTTTCGACGATTAGTCAATTACACAAATTGAACCGACACTTATTAAGTCAACTATGAAATGTATTTGATACTTACTTAAGTACAAGGTCTTGGATAAAAAAACCTGAATCAGCCTAAAAGTTTCGAGTTCAAAGATTAAAGACTCCTTTGTCCACAAAAAAAAAAAAAAAAATGGATTAAAGACTCCTCCCTCATCTCAAGTGTTTCCTAGTCCTGTAACTTATACCCAAATTGCACAATGTTTAGCCTCAACACTATTACACAATAAATTATCATTGGCACATAAATTTGTGTCGATCAGTTAAGCATTTATTAAAAAAAAAAGAAGTAAGAAGAAGAAGAAATAGAGTTGTTAAGTCAGTCCGATTTGTCTTCAGCCGGCGACGGTTAGCGCTGCCATATCCGAGATTTTCTCTTCTTTGGCCCATTCAAACCCACGAAATCTCAACAGAGAAATCCATCTTATCAAAGTTCAACTGACCAGAGTCCTTGAAGCCCCCTCAAAAACGGAAGAGCTCTCTCTCTCTCTCTCTGGCTAACTCTCGCTTTCTCTCGCTCTCGCTGGCGTCCGAAGAAGATGAAGATGCGAGCAAAAGAGCAGGTGAGATCCAAGTACTCCTCATCTCGGTTCAATCTTTGATCTGAAACAATATAAAAAAAATAACGTCATGGTAATGTTCGCAGGAAATCTGACTGATATTGAATCTTTTGTTCATGGTTTGACCTGAAATCCGCGTTGATGCGATGGTGTCAGATCCAGACATTACCATAACGTTCCATCCAGAGCCCTCAAGCGAGATGACGCCTATTTTTCGTTCGATCCGAAGACAGCCCGATGTTGTTTTGTATGTCATCGGTTGCTTCATGAGTCATCAAATACGATTTTCTGAGATTTTATCTGTTAACTGCAACTGACATATTCTTTTCTTTTATTTCCGGATGGTTTGCCTGCTGTCGTGGTTCTGTGGTGGGCGTCCGGAGGAAACGATTCGATCATTACGGTCCGATTTCTGTGCTCCGATCTCGTTTTGCGGGTATGTCTCTATATACATTAGCTGTACATTTCGAGTTCTATGGATGAGATATCATTGAGTTAGTAGAAAATTGAGATGGGTGGATGATTGTGACCAACGAGTGCGGCGATTATTTGGCAACACATGGGGGTGGTTGATAATCATGTTTCAGAGATTGGCAGTGCCCAATGATAAATTGTGCGATTTCCAGTCCGATATGAAGTATTGTTGATATTTTAATTGTCTGAGATTGAAAAATGAGTCATCAAGGTTTCTTGGTAATGATACTAAAACGATGGACAATAATAATAACAACTGCATGATAAAACCATAAAAAAGGGGATGGGGGGAGGAGAATTAGAGGATGGGTTTTATATTGGAAAACAGAATTAGAGTGCGTTCTTGGAGCAGTCGTCCTTCAAGATAGGCTTGATTAAGGTTCAATAATGAATTTTGGGCTTGAACAGTGTCGGAAAGTTTGGGCTTAACTTCATTAAAATATATTTGAGCTGAATTTGAATTTTAGGGAAATGGGTTAATTAGATTGACGGGGCTTGATATGAGAGCCCTAACTTGTATCCGTGGCCCATATCTAGAAATAAATAATAAATAATAAATAATAAAATAAGAAAATTAGAAGTTTCATTTAGTTAGTGTACACATGGTTCAGGGTTTTAGTAGACACATTTGATATAGTTTAGTTTTAGAAGGTCAATCCTTTAGAAAAGAAATTGAAATGAATTCGAACTAAGCTCATGATAACAAGACTGTTAAATTCTTTGCCCATTTCTTATCGGGCTTTTTTTTTATTGCACTTCATTCGTTGGCTATCCTTTCACTACTATCTTTGAGTGAATCGATTGTAATTCTTGTATATTATTTTTTTTTATTGTGATTCCTGTTTTAATTGAATGGTTAGATTACATTTTAGGACCATAATAAATATAAAAACATTACATAGGACACTTATTGGACATAAACTTTAAGAGTAATGATTGAACAAAAAAAAAAAAAAACTGCATATGATACTTAGTTAAAAAATAATCAAGTTTTGGAATGGCACTAGTTAGTAAAGAAGTGTAATCAAGTCTAAGACTCTAGATTTCTAGTTACATAGAAAGTGATGTGTACTCCAATATCTAACTTGGTTTCTAGTTGATCTCAACTCCTAATATAAAATTTTAGTTGGGTAAATCAAAATTTAATATCTCAACATTGTGAGAGGTAAGAATTTGGGAGAACTTGCACTGAACAAGGATTGTTGGTCCTAACTTGACATTACCTCTAAATCTATCCCTTTCCTCAGTGGAGAAGGTGTTGTGTCAAATACACTTGATTTTCCATATATCTTACCTAATATAAAAAAAACTTTGAAAAAAAAAAAGAGTCTAATATATATGTAGATAATTTACATATTGGATATGTAATTTTCTCTAGTTATGGACTCTTAAATTTTATTTATTTTATTTAGAACTTATATTTCACCATCTAAAATTTGCAGTTAATTACCCTACAACTTTATTTTTCTAAATAATGTCGTTGGGTTTATTTCTTTAAATGTTGCACTCACGCAAAAGTAATCATTTTCTACAAGAAGTATCTAGGCGCTAGTCATTAAAGAAGAAGAAGAATTCAAATTCTATTGTTACTCGGCAAAAGTAACAGTACTATTACACAAGTAAAATGTCCGACAAATGATGCCAGACACATCCGACGCATGGATTCTTTGTTGCACATTGATTGTCATATTAACCTAGTTCATAGTGTTACTTGTTTTGCCATCTTCCTCTACCTCCCTAATGGACCTAATTACCCCATATTGAAAGTCGTGGGGCTGACTATGTTCAATATCAGTCATTGCATCCATCAGGACTAATTGAAATGCCGCCCTCTTGGTGGTGAAATCAGAGATTTACGAAAACCTGTATTTCCGTGAAGTCTGAGTGTTTCATCTACTATCATCGAGATCCAATGCAATCCTTGGCATTAGAGCCAATCGTGCTACGGTTGGTCAACAGGCCTTGATCAAGGCGAAGATGACAATAGAGAGGCCTAAGGAGGCAGTGGTGTCGGAGGTGGATTATGAGTGGAGGTCCATAGGGATAGTGGTTGTCAGGGTGGGTCTGAGGATGCGAGGCACATACGTGTTTGGGCTGTGAAAGAAGGGCTATGATGGCATTGAAGCTCATTGTGACAACATGAAGGTTGTTTTTACAAAGTTACGGGGGAGTGAAGCTTTAGTTTCCAGAAATAATTTAGTCGTTGGCTATAATCTTCCATCGTGCTCTTATAACAATTTTGATTGAATCCATCCACAGAACCAACTTAGGAGCTGCTATTGATAGTAACATTCACAAGCCCATCTTGAACTCTTATTGGCCATAATGTTCGTTTATTTTTCATATAATTTAGCAAGTACTAAATATATATCAAAATGGGACCGGGTTGTAACTTGCAAGCTATCTCATCTATTGAGATTCACAAGTACTAAATTTTATTTAAAAAAATTAATTAAGTTATATATCAGGCAAAATACTAGCGATTTAAATAATATTTCAAATCTTAATTCATTGATATACATTAGACAAACATTCTATTTAGTAAGAGTGATGCACTCCATGCAACGCATACTCATCTTTCATAAATAACAATTTCATATAACATTGGACTTTGTCTTAGAATATTCACTGCATTTTATAAATGCCTCACAATCATTTAACAATAAAGTAGAAGTGAAAAAAAAAAATCATAAACACACATGCTTATCCTTCACTTAGTTTTATGTCCTAATTTTGAATTAGCTTTTGTACTTTTCAAAGCCGTACATATTAATGATTAAGCATATTGAAAGTAACAATGAGGATTATGAAAGCATTATCTTTACCTGAGCTCTTCCTCTACAATCTTATGGTGTGGGAGGTGTATATCCATGGTATGGTCCGCAATTACATTTAAGAGTGATTTATGATTTTCGCTAGATAATTGAGCATTCGACTTTGAAAAGTTGATAACCTGAGGAAATTCACATTTACATTAGAAAAATGAACAGAACAAAATGGGCCAAAGAACATGTTGTGACTTGGTGTTATTGTTGTGGTGTAAGCTTGTGGCAACATGCTTTTACCCTTGTCTGCATCCTTTTACCATTTGGACTGGATTGGGTTGAAAAAAAGAGGAACATATTTGCTCGATGCATTCCTTGCAGACCGAGATTAACATCGAGGTTTAGATTGGATTGAAGACATTGGATGAAGCTGAGAAAGTCAAAATTCATCAATCTCTCTAGTGTTGACACCTAAATTTTGATTAGGTTATTAATTAGGCCTTATTTTCTTTTTTTCAAATAATAAATAATAAATAACAAAAACAACAAAAAAATAAATAAAAACAAAAGAAAACAAAAAAATCTCAACCCATCGGGCGGGGCCTTCGCACCCAGCCCCCTCCTTTTCTTTTTCACGCAAGCCCTTAGGGCCCATCCCTCTTTTTCCCAAATCCGGCCCGGCCCCCTTCTCTTCTTCTTCTTCTTCTTCTTCTTCTTCTTCCTTCTTCCATCTTCCCCTACGCCTCTGCAGCTCACGCGCACAGAGGACACCAACGCGCGAAGGACGACCTACGGCAGAGGAGTGTAGGCCGACGTCGGCCGGAAGAGACGGATCTCAAGCGCCATCATGGGCTTCCTTCAATGCCGAGCATGCCTTGTTGGAGGAGCGAGGATGGGACGCCGGTTCAGCCGTGGGCGTCCGGTCGGTAAGCCAAAGACCGGCACCGAGCCCCTCCATCGACCGGACCTCCTCGCCTATAAATAGCGGGGAACCACCTCCGTCGAAGGAGACAAGAAGCCAGCAAGCTCAGAGGGGTTCCCGAGAGACTTCGGGGAGCTTAAAGAGCGAGCAAGGCGGAAATCGGGTCGCGAGCTCAAACCGACCTCCCTCCGAGAGACTTCGGGGGAGGCCGGCGGCAAGCGAACCCGAGGGGGAGAGATCCGAAGTGGAAGAAGCCAAGGCCGTAGAAGGTCGAAGCCGGGAGAGAGGAGGTTCCGGAAGACCCCGGATCTGGGAGCCGAAGCCTCGCCTTCGCCGACGCTGCTGCTACTCCGCCACCGTTCCAATGCCGTTGCTACGATCGATTCGCCCAAGCCGCACTAGATCCGGAGCTGAGGAGCTATTGTCGCTACCCCACCGTCGTCACCTGCACCTACAGCCCCCTGTCGCCGCCACCGTTCACCACCTCGTTACAGACAGGTAACAGCAGCCGTCACCACCGCCGATCGTGTTGTCGTCGTTGCGTCTCCCCCCCTTTCGAACCGTGCCGCCATTGAAATCCCCATCACAGACCCGTTGTCGCTTGTCCTCGCTGTCCTCATAAGCAGATTGTCGTCGTCATCTCCACCGTCGTCATCGTCGTCTCCACCGTCGCCACCGTCAAGCCCGTCATCTCCGCCGTCGCTGCCGTCCGCCCGGTGACACCATAGTCCCTCTCATCAGCGCCGCGAGAGAGCAAGGGGTAAAGGAGGCCGGGAACCGAGTCGATTCGCGGGTATGTCGCGACCCGGTTCCCCTGTTTCGGGTAGGGTTTCCCGGGCCGGGTTGTGCGCGTGGGCCGGGTAGCTTTTGAAATGGAATTTTTATAAAACGGGCCAAGAGTGGTTTGGGCTTTTTTTAAAAAAAAATGGGAGGAGAAAAAAAAAACCTAAGTCGGGCCCGCGTTGCTGGCCCGTCTATGTCTCGGGCAGACGAAGTGGGTCGGACCCAACCCGAGAGTCCAACCCGAGAGTCCGACCCGATTCTTTTTTTAAAAATATTATTATAATATAAAATAATATTTTTTTAAAATAATAATAAAAAATAAATAATAATTTATTTTCCAAAAAAAAATCAAAAATATTTCATAATTTCCAAAAATGCCAAAAATCCCAAAAAAAAAACCAAAAATTCATGAAAAAAGCCAAAAAATTCATAAAATGCCAAAAAGACTTATTTTCCAAAAAATAGCAAAAATTCCAAACATTCATTTTACTTTCAAAAAATAGAAAAAGGTCCTAAAAATGTTTTTCCTCCACAAAATGCATGGAAAATCCCTTAAATATCCAAAAAACCTCAAGGTTTAAACAAGATTAGGTACCGAAAGGGCATTAGTGATTAACTAGTGTAATCAAGTCCCCGATCCTAATTTCTCTAGTTGCACAGGAGTGAGTATTTCTCTCAATACTTCACTTGGGTTTCTAATCAACCCACCCCAAATCGATTAGTGGCGACTCCATTTTAAAAATTGATTTACAGGTTAAAAACTCAAACTATTAAATTCGTGAATTGGTGGACTTGGGAGAGTCCGGGCATAATTAATTTCAGCCGAGCCATTAGCCTCCTTAGGCACTTGTACCCGATTGCAGGCATCGAAAAAAAAAAAAGAGATTGCGACGGCTTAGCGACTCATTTCTGGGACTTTGAAGACTTAGGCCATTTTTGTCTTGTTTAAATTCTTTACCGACTTAGGTTTTTTTTCTTTATGCAAGTCAAAAGCTTAGAAATTTATTTTAATTTTTGCTTAAAATAGATTATCTTGTGATTATAAACTGTTGTGCATGCTTTACTATTTTAAACACTACACATGACACAATTAACCCGGCCGCCGGACCTGGGTCGCCATAGGATTTCTAGGATGGTGTTAAGAAAGATACGACCTCGAACGCGAGACTGCGATGTAGAGGTTGCCTTTCTTTTCCCCGAATTTCTTAGCCGAGGTTAAGGGGGTATGTTGCTAACGCGAGACTGCAATGGGCGGATACCATTTTAATTTCATCAAGCCTTCTGAGTTAGAAATCGAGCCGCACGTCCTATGCGCATGTCCTTGTGCTTGCCATTTTATTTAAAAGCAAAGTGATTTCTTTAATTTTACTTAGTCTTTTTATTGGCCCATGGCAATTTAGGATAAGCTTTTCAAAGTCCCAGTCTATATGCAATGGGGAAATACGATATCCAGTTCATTCCTGCTCCTAAGGCGGAGCTCTTCAGATGGTGAGGTCAATTAGATCAATTTGCCCAAGAGCGCGTGAAGGCCAAAATCGGTCATCTCCTATCGTTGATCCAAATCATTGTTCGTCCTGAAGTCATACAAGCCATGGCACATTTCTGGTGCCCGAAGACAATTACTTTTATATTTGGTAGGTTTGAGCTAACCCCAACCCTGGAAGCATACATCATCATCACTGGAATGCCTCTTGAGAAAAAGCTTGTCAGGCCATCGATAGGCGGCCTCCCATGGCGTGGGTTAGCGCGACCTTTAGGAACTGAAATCCATGTCATGAGACAAATTCTTGAAGACAACCATAATACCTGCCCACTAGAATTTATGAATGCCTGTTTCCAAAATCAGCCTATGACCCAGAAAAGTGAGATTTTCCTCATGGCCTTTTTCGGGCTCATCATCTTCCCCCATCAAAGAAATGCCATAACTCCCAAGATGGCATTGATAGTTGATCAAATCTTAAGAGGGGGAATTATGTCAACATGATTTTAACGAAACATTCTTGTCCTTTAATCGTTTTAAAGACAACTCGGAGAAAATCATGCGAGCCTCTCCTGAAATTTTACAAGTCTAGTTCTTTTCTCACCTAAGCGAATTTCGAGACTTCATGCGATCATATGAAACAAATGCTTTCGAAAATCCGTTACAAAAATTTATGGTTTTAGGACCGTATATTTCCAATCAAAGCTGTTTAAATTGGGTAAATTTCTTAAGAAACCCAGCTCTTGAGGCATTCCAATGGTGTGCTGGTTGGTTCCATGAAAAGAGGGCCCGCTTTTCTTACATACGCACCCACCCAATTCCGTTGCTCGGCTTCACCGGCGCCATTCCCTATTACCCGTATCGGGTAGCACGACAATATGGAACCCTTCAGGAGATCCCACTGCCTTTCAAGACGACGATCCCTCCAGTTCTTTTCAACACAAGCCGTGACTATGCATTCGAAATTTCTACCGCTGAGGAAACTTGGAACAGCTACCATCACAAAAGGATTGTGGTACCTGAAGGGCTTGAGGGAGAAGAAAAAGCCCACCACGCCTCCATGTCCTACATTCACAACCATCGAATTCCGACAAAATGGAAGCCGTCAGTCCCTCACTCAATCAACGAGAGCAGCCAACACGAGCAAGCAGAGCTCATGGAGAGGGATTTGGGAATAGACTGGATGCACACCTCAGAGCCGGTCCAAGAAAGCAAGCATCTGCGCAAGCGCAAGACTCCCCGTCGCATATAAATTGGCAATCATGTGCCTCTTAGTGTTAATAGTGTGAAAGTTTTGTCCCATTATTTAGGGACTTTTGTTTAATATCTAGTATTTCATCTCGTCATTTCAATTTCAAGTTTTAGATGTCAGGAGTTTGCAGTCTATAAATCCTCTTTTGAAATAAAAAAGCAGTTAGATCATTGCCATGGGTCAATCTTTGTTTACTTTCATGCTCATTCATTGTTTTCGCAACAAACAGGTAATTATGAATCGCCCGCGAATGGCCTCATGCAATAAGGCCCGATCAGAATGATGTACAGAATCGCCTCATTAACATTGAAGACGGCGTAGGACAGATGTCTATTGTCCTTCAACAACTCTCGAGACAAATGAAATCCACTCAAGCTGAGCCTAACTCTGTAGTTGCCTTAAACACCGTCATGACATCCGTAAATTTGCCAGAAAATAGCCAGTACCATAGGCAGTTTGAAAGGATCATGAAAAAGTTAAGCCAGCTGCAGGAGCAAAATCCCATGGACCCATCCAATTACGCCGACATTAAGATCTCTGAAAAACTCAAAGCACCTAAATGCGAAAGGTATGCTGATACCTCCTGCCTAGAGACCTACTTGCAGGCCTACCTGGTTCAAAGGATGATTCAAATGTACTAATCGAGCTTGACTGGCCCTGCCTTGCGATGGTAAATTGTCAGGAAGATTAGTCCCCTTAAAACCTGGAGGGAACTAATTCATGTTTTTCACCAAGAGTACAATATTGACATCACCCCCGACATCACCTTGCCTTACGAAGAGCCGATAATCATGGAGCACGAGGAGCCGTTAGTTGCTGAGATAGGAGAGAAATGTGTCAATGAAGCCTTGCATAATAAATGGGCAGCTGAACAACATCCGGTTATTGGAAAATTTCCCACTAGGAAAGGCAAGGAGCCTTTGTACGAGATCATAGACTCAGAGCTTGTTCAAGAGCAAGGCGTAACTGGACAACTCCCCAAGCTTACTCCAAGAGCTAGGGTCCAAAGAATGCCAACCCCTATCAATCTGGAAAGTGAATCAAACAGTGAAACTCTAATGTCTCTCACTTCCCTTGACAGAATCAAGCTGGCAAAACGAAGGGCCCTACTCAAAAGGTCTAGACCAGAAGCCAAGAAAAGAAAGCCTAAGCAAATCAATTCAGCATCTACCGACGAGCCACCACACCAAAGCTTCGAGCATTCCCAAGAATACAGCTTTGAAGGCTACCATCCTCTAGAGTACAACCCTGAAGACTTCCCGGCCCTAGAATACAATCCCAAGGACTTCCAGCGTTATTTCGACAATGAAACTGACGATTCATCGTATAACTGTTTCCTACTCTCACCCGGGGATGAAGGCCCATAAGAAGAAGAAGCATACGTCTTTATCCGCTACGATCCTAACGAAGTACTAAGCTCGTCCTCTGACCATGAGGATAGTTTCAATACTTCATCCTCATTCGGAAATTTTAACCCAGAAGAAAGTAATGGGGTAATTTCGGTAGAGTCCAACTTCCCTGAAACAGAAGAATTCACCACTACAACGAATATGCAGTGGGAAAACCAGTGGCCTAATCAAGACATACCAAGCTTGTCTTGCCCTGGTAGGATCATGACCCCCATAGAAATGTGGATACCCAATTTCCGCAAGTATAACGGCACGACTTGCCCCGTGGCCCACTTGCAGTACCTCCATGCTGAAATGAGTCGGTACTATGGCCCGATGTCATTCCCAACTCAGGCCTTCCAAGAAAGTCTTACAGGGTCTGCATTGCAATGGTTCGTCACAGCAGATATCAGCCTCATGAGGGATTGGAATGAGCTGTCTTCCACATTCCTGCATCAGTACCAGCACCATATTGGAGCTGAACTATCTTGCGAGAACTTGGTTCACTTTAAAAGAAGACCAATGGAGGATTTTCGAGCATATGCAAGGAGGTGGGAAGCTTTTATGATGTAAACCTACCCTCAGCTGGCCGAAGAAGAAATGATAAAGCTGTTCATAGGAGCTTTACCTCGCAAGCATCGTTGTTGGTTGCATGGGTTGCATTTCCGTAGCTTCAATGAAGTGGTCCTCTCATGCGAATACTTCGAGTCTACTGGAGGCGAGGAACTCAAAAGCGCTTGATTTCAAAATTAGCACTATCAAAGTGCTCCTTTTCATAGGAGTTTTCATGGGTGTTGCTTGTTTTTATAATTTCATGTTTCTTATCGTCCAAAGGTGCTACTCGTTGTATTTTCCATTCCAGTAATCTAATGTACAGTTCTAATATTTTGTTTTGAAAGCATGAGGCGGTATCTCAAACCGGCTCAATGATGCTATCCAACCATGAAAAGAAAATATCATCCAAGGAGAATACTGAGGGCTGGGCTTCCTCATGCTTTTTCTCCCCCAAGACGTATTTTGAAAATAAAAATATTTCATCACTTAAAAGCTTTTGTCAAAACAATATGATAAATTTAAGCACGTTTGTCTTTCTAACCCTCTCACTTTATGTTTCAGAACATCATCCCCTTTGATTTAGTGTGACAAAGGTATTTGAAAGCGGCACATCATGTGAGCTCGCCAAATTCAAAATACCCTTTCAAGAAGGCAATGGGGCAAACAGAAAATATCATCCCACTTCAAAGAAGGACGTAATAGGTACAGGCATACGGTTGAAATTAAGTCGTTCCCAAGAGCTCTGTACACTCCACCTTGCTCTTGCCCAACTCCTTCTCAAGTCATAGAAACATCTTTTCCCCCACAACATGCCTGAGCAACTAGATGCTGCGGTTTCATCAATGGGACTTCCAACTTCGACAAGCCCAGAAGCACAAGGAAGGGATCTTTTCTTTTTCTTTGAATTGGCTACTGTCAACAGGGAAGAAATCCAGACAGTTGAAGCGGTCTCTAGCCCCTATTCAAAATGAGGACCTAGAAACGACTTCCTATTCGGACGCATGCTCTTGCAAGAAGTAATTGCCATCAGAGAATTTGAGGTTTTGATTGTCCATCTCAGATTCCATAGAAGCTTGAGGTACATGACTTTTGCCCAATGATGCTATAGTTAAAGACAGAAGGAGAAATTCCACAGAAGGAAGGCATTGAAGATAAATCAACGACCAGAAATCATGCATACATGGTCACAAGTGAGGAGGGCCAATCAAAAGAAATGTCAAACTATGCCAAGACGAAAAGGCTATCATCGAAATTTCAAATATCCTTAGGAGTCAACAAATACAAACTTTGGAGAAGAGTAATTTGGTATCGTTTCCAATACTCCCCCCTCTTTGAATTTTCTTTTGACATATTTTCCTTATCGGCAGGAAGTATCAGGATTCAAGAGCCAAATTTGATGGTTAAGTTTGGCAAATCAATATTGGCCAAGCTAGTACATGGAAATGACCCACATCAAATTCACCTGGCTTCATGTAAAAATACATGTCATCCAGGAGCCAATTCAGAGAATAATTGACCTAACGAAGCAAGGGACATAGGACTTCGTGTCCCCCTCTCACTTCAAGTTCACCCAATCATCTGCAAACCAGTAAAGGGTAAAGTTGTATCGCTTCCAGTTATTCGACTCTTGAAAGAGTTCATGACTAACACATTCCCTTTTGTTTGTTGCAGGATCACCTGACTGTCAAAAGCAAGGATAACGAATCAATGAGAAGCATGTCTTGTTTGTTGTAGGATCACCTGACTGTCAAAAGCAAGGATAACAAATCAATGAGAAGCATGTCAGACTCTGAGAAGCTCTCCCAAGCAAAATGACGTCCTGAGAAATCGCCAAAGAAAATGACAGAAAATCTTCAGACCTCAACTCACATTTGATTTTGGCCAGATTAATTGATCTACTTGTACATCTTCTCTTCTACAGGGGCAAAAGCAGAGATGCCCGATCAAATTCCTAATCCTTGGCTGATCATTCATGTGTCATATCCCTAATCAATAGGGACAACCATCGACACCCCTTTTTGAATTACCCTTTTGATGTTCAAAATTTAACAATACTATTCTGTTGACCCTTAAAGCTGTCAACAAGGTCTTTTTGAGCAAAAACCATTCATTTGTTTTGAGAGTACAAACTCTCTCATGTTTAAAATGCCGCATGCCTTTTCCAAATGGATTTTGCATGATGATTTTGTCTGTCTAAATCACTGATTCCATTGAGAATTATTAGAATAGACAACTAAATGAAGAATACAAGATTAATCGAGCATGCTGGATGAGGCGCGTCAGAATGATGAAAGGCAAGCCATATCCTACACACAATTCCCCCCATCTATACACTTGTGAGATGAGTGTAGAAGATTCCATGGCTGCAGGGTAAAGAGTTCTCCCGCAAATGGTATGATAACCAAAATAGTGAGAGGCATTCCATCGCTCACCCCATTGAGCCCCATACATTGGTGAAGCTTCTCTCATACCCTCGTCAAGAACCACCCTACATTGGGGTAGAGCAGAGGCAAAGCAGCATCACAAGGTGAGAAGAGAGATAGAAATTTTCTTGCTCGCACTTGCATCAATCTTCGGATGTCTTTATTGCATATGAACACTCGCGTTAATTTAAGTGCCCTAGAATGATGAAGAGCAATTCTTTCTCTACGCACTTGTATTCATTGTACAACCCAATTGAGTCTGTAATTTCACCATCACATGGAGGCAAAACAAAAGTTACTACCATTTAAGCAGTATAGCTCGGAGCGCTAGCTAAAGATGAAGACTCAAGAGTCTAACAACAATTTCGTGATTGAACTTGCCTAGGCTAGTTCCTCTAACGACAAGAATGAAAAAAACAAGGGCATAAATAAGCAGTGTACCTGGTAAAAGCAAGGTCAATGCCCATGAATGAAGAACTGGAATAAAAAATAGGGGCATAAAAAAGCAGTGTGCCTAGTAAAAGTAAGGCCAATGCCCTCTAGTCAAAAATACAGCCAAGGCAAAGTTGTTGTTGTGATTCAATTGATAGAACCTCCATCCAACAGTGAGAAGAAAGACCAATGACAAATGTTGAGACAGTCACCAACTCTCACCCTCTTACATGTGAGCCAAGTCTACGTTACATCCCATTGTAAAAGTCTCTTCAGACTAGGGCACTTCAATTAACGTAGGATTTCATATGTCTATAAACATCGCTCAAAGAAGTACGGACAAGATTACTCTATCTCTTTTCGCAGGATTCTTGACTTGCAAACCCAGAGACGATCGTGCGGCACTCCATTCATAAGCCTCGACCTTGATGGTCCCCTCTGATGAGCCGCTGACCAAGACTTCATCACAGTTTCGACAAAGACCTCTCACATTGGTAAAGTCATACTATTTGCGAGAATACTCGGACCCCTGCCGACATGATGACAATGAGATAGTGTGGTCCTTATAAATCCTGCATCAATGGTCAGGATAGCCTTTTCCATGAGAGTGAGCGGAAAGTCCTTTCAGACTAAAATTCCCTCATTTGGCATGCTCAAGACATCTACATTCTAAATGAAGGCTGTCTTTCAAAATCTTCCCCAGTGGAAATCAGATGATGCAAAACTGATAAAATTATCATGCATGAATCTCATTTGAACTCATGAATTTACAGCATATACAATCATGTGTGCATATTGTAAATAGCAGACATACTCTCAGAGATTAGAGGTATTGCTAGGTAAGCATATCCCTATCCCCATTTGTCTTAAAGTACCTACCACTGTCCAGGTACTCTCTTCTTGACACTCGACTTATTCGAATCGTCCCTTGAGTTTGGATGCTTGTGATTGTTCGAGTATCCTCTTGTCTTCGAGTACCGACCATTGTTCGGATAGCCCATTTTCATGACACTCAACCTGCCCGAGTTGTCCCTAAATGATATAGTAGCTGTTCAAGCACTCCACTGCATTGTGCACCTGCGGTTACCTAGGTATGCTCTCTTATCATCATGATACTTGGACCTGCCTGAGTGGTCCCAGATCATATCATTAAATACTTGTGTTCATCCAAGTATTCCAGTACTTTGTGCACCTGTGGCTACTCAGGTGTTCTAGCCCTTTTGAGTGCTTGTGGCCATCCAGGTAAGCCACGTGCTACATTCAAGTTTATGTTGCCAGGAGGTGGGAGACCTTCATGAATATCCAAGGTACGTCCTTGATATTCCCATTTACCAGGAGGTGAGAGACCTTCATGAATATTCCAGGTATGTCCTTGATATTCCCAATTACTAGGAGGTGAGAGACCTTCATGAATATGCGGGGCACGCCCTCGATATTCCCATTACCAGGAGGTAAGAGACCTTCATGAATATCTTAGGTATGCCCTCGATATTCCCAATTACCAGGAGGTGGGAGACCTTCACAAATATCCAAGGTATGTTCTCAATATTTCCAATTATCAAGTACCCCTTTCGATACTTGTGATCATCCAGGTATCTCCAAAGAGTTTGTACCTGTGATCGTCCAGGTACCCCTTCGATACTTGTGATCATCCAGGTATCCCCCAAAGAGTTTGTACCTGTGATCGTCCAGGTACCCCTTCGATACTTGTGATCGTCTAGGTATCCCCCAAGAGTTTGTACCTGTGATTGTCCAGGTACCCCTTCGATACTTGTGATCATCCAGGTATCCCCCAAGAGTTTGTACTTGTGATCGTCCAAGTACCCCTTCGATACTTGTGATCATCTAGGTATCCTCCAAGAGTTTGTACTTGTGATCATCCAAGTACAATCTCCCAACAAACAGATGCCCTGAGAAAGGTCGGCGCATCTCCCATCAATGAGGGACGGACTTATTACTCTCACAGGCGACCGAAGAAAGGTTCGGGTCCTAGACAAACAACTTATTGCTCTCACAGGCGACCGAAGAAAGGTTCGGGTCCTGGAAAAGCAATTCCCCGTCAAGGTGACCGAAGAAAGGTTCGGGTCCTGGAAAAGCAATTCCCCGTCAAGGCGACCGAAGAAAGGTTCGGGTCTTAGACAAACCAACTTATTACTCTAACAGGCGACCGAAGAAAGGTTCGGGTCTTGGAAAAGTAATTTCCCGTCAAGGCGACCGAAGAAAGGTTCGGGTCCTAGACAAACCACTTATTGCTCCAATAGGCGACCGAAGAATGGTTCGGGTCCTAGAGAAGCAATCTCCTCATGCAAATGGTAAGATGACGCCTTGATACTTGCCAAAACTCGGGGTTCACACCCTATCTCACTCACTCCCGGTAAGTAACTACATGTATCTTCTTATCTGTTTTAGTATGTGTAATGTTAAATTGCTCTCTTTCTGTATAGGACAATAGGTCCCAAATAAATATAATCTATTGCATATGTATAGACAAAATTTAGGTATCAGGTTTGTCTTTGAATGCAACCTCTACCTACTCACCTTCAAAGAGGGGCAGCTGTTGATACCTAAATTTTGATTAGGTTATTAATTAGGCCTTATTTTCTTTTTTCAGATAATAAATAATAAATAACAAAAACAAAAAAAATAAATAAAAACAAAAGAAAACAAAAAAAATCGCAGCCCATCGGGGCTGGGCCTTCGCGCCTTGACCCCTCCTTTTCTTTTCACGCAAGCCCTTAGTGCCCATCCCTCTTTTTCCCAAATCCGGCCCGGCCCCTTCTCTTCTTCTTCTTCTTCTTCCTTCTTCCATCTTCCCCTACACCTCTGCAGCTCATGCGCACAGAGGACACCAACGCGCGAAGGACAACCTACGGCAGAGGAGTGTAGGCCGACGTCGGTCGGAAGAGACAGATCTCAAGCGCCATCATGGGCTTCCTTCAATGCCAAGCACGCCTTGTTGCAGGAGTGAGGATGGGATGCCGGTTCAGCCGCGGACGTCCGGTCGATAAGCCAAAGACCGGCGGCCGAGCCCCTCCGTTGGCCGGACCTCCTCGCCTATAAATAGCGGGGCATCACCTCCGTCAAAGGAGACAAGAAGCCAGCAAGCTCAGAGGGGTTCCCGAGAGACTTCGGGGAGCTCAAAGAGCGAGCAAGGCAGAAATCGGGTCGCGAGCTCAAACCGACCTCCCTCCGAGAGACTTCGGGGGAGGCTGGCGACAAGCGAACCCGAGGGGAAGAGATCCGGAGTGGAAGAAGCCGAGGCCGTAGAAGGTCGAAGCCGGAGAGAGGAGGTTTCGGAGGACCAGATCTAGGGAGCCGAAGCCTCGCCTTTGCCAACGCTGCTGCTGCTCCGCCACCGTTCCAACGCCGTTGCTGCGACCGATTTGCCCAAGTCGCACCAGATCCGGAGCTGAGGAGCTATTGTCGCTACCCCGCCGTCGTCACCTGCACCTACAACCCCATGTCGCCGCCATCGTTCACCACCTCGTTACAGACAGGTAATAGTAGCCGTCACCACCGCCGATCGTGTCGTCGCCGTCGCGTCTCCCCCCCTTTCAAACCGTACCGCCATTGAAATCCCCATCACAGACTCGTTGTCGCTTGTCCTCGCTGTCCTCATAAGCAGATTGTCGTCGTCATCTCCACCGTCGTCACTGTCAAGCCCGTCGTCTTCGCCGTCTCCGCCGTCCACCCGGTGACGCCACAGTCCCTCTCATCAGCGCCGCGAGAGAGCAAGGGGTAGAGGAGGCTGGGAACCGGGTCGATTTGCGAAGTGCATCGCGACCCGGTTCCCTGTTTACGGGTAGGGTTTCCCGGGCTGGGTTGTGTGCGTGGGCCGAGTAGCTTTTGAAATGGAATTTTTATAAAACGGGCCAAGAGTGGTTTGGGCTTTTTTTTTATAAAATGGGAGGAGAAAAAAAAACACCTGAGTCGGGCTCGCAATGCGGGCCCGTCTGTGTCTCGGGCGGAGACGAAGTGGGTCGGACCCAACCCAGGAATTCGACCTAGTTCGTTTTTTTAATATTATTATAATATAAAATAATATTTTTAAAAAATAATAACAAAAAATAAGAAATAATTTATTTTCCAAAAAATAAAATAAAAATAAAAATATTTCATATTTTCCAAAAAAGGCTAAAAATCCCAAAAAAACCAAAAATTCATGAAAAAAGCCAAAAAAATTCATAAAATGCCAAAAATACTTATTTTCCAAAAAATAGCAAAAAATCCAAAAATCCCTTTTACTTTCAAAAAATAGAAAAAGGTCCCAAAAATGTTTTTCCTCCACAAAATCAATGGAAAATCCCTCAAGCATCCAAAAAACCTCAAGGTTTAAACAAGATTAGGTACCGAAAGGGCATTAGTGATTAAGTAGTGTAATCAAGTCCCCGATTCTAATTTCTTTGGTTGTGCAAGAGTGAGTATTTCTCCCGATACTTCACTTGGACCCCAAATCGATTAGTGGCGACTCCATTTTAAAAATTGATTTACAAGTTAAAAACTCAGACTATTAAAGTCGTGAATTGGTGGACTTGGGAGAGTCCGGGCATAATTAATTTCAGCCGAGCCATTAGCCTCCTTAGGCGGTCGTACCCGATTGCGGCGTCGAAAAAAAAAAAAAAAAGAGGTCGCGACATCTAGGAACTATCTCTAGATCACACAAAAATATATAGTACCTTACTTGGTGGGTGATGCAGCTTTAGCGAAGAACATGGCAACAGGAACGGCTTCTAGTAGCTGGACCCCACGGGTTCGGGGTTTGTATCGAAGAATGATTAGGTTGTTGGAGGATCAGCTGCTACTCCTCTCTGTGCATTAGAGAGTGATGCATGTATTCCACGCATGAAAATACAAAGCGAAATGATTGTTTTTGGTGTGAGAAGAGTGATTGAATTTTCAGAGGTTGATATGGTGATACATTCTTGGCCTTGTGTACCTAATTATTTGATGATGTTGCTCATTGGATTGACTTGAAAGTTCTTATATAACACTGAAAATGACATTCCCATTTCTATTGAAGGCCTATGAAACCTTTTAAAATAATCGGAAGGGAAGAATCTTGTATCAGCCATGACTTTTGCTCTCAATAGATGCTGAAGATATTATGGTACTTCCTGCAGTTTTGCGCTATTATGCCATCAAAGAGCGACCCATAGAAGTCGAAGGCAAGTCCCATTTCAAAGGCAACTTTGACTATATGCTAGTAGACATCACATCCTTCGGCAAACCTTCCGCAGTGTACTGCTTTCTATTTATCCCTACTCGTAAAACTTAAGAGAAATTTACCGCTAGTAAATGCATTATAATATTGCTAACTTGCAAATTTTTAACTGAGTCCACTTGTAAAACTTCAAAAGGGTTGGTAGCTTGCCAATGTCGGTATCGTAATAATCTATTACCCAATACGCTGGTAAAAATTTAAGAAGTTGTTAAGTTACTAATCAATTCCATGTTGGTAAATTTAATACGGCTATCCTGTCTACTAGTAAACTTTAGAATAAGTTGATAATTTACAAATTAATTTGACGTTGGTAAATTCATTACAACACGGATAACTAACTTAACAGTAAATATACCTCATAAACTTCAAACATCTAACAACGTAGAAGAATGTTCAAGGAATTTAAGGAAATCAAAGTAATGGCAATCGACGGCAAAAACAGATAAAGCTCATCAACTCGTTGGCCTTTGTTGCGCTCCAGTCATCTTGAGCACCACAATTTTGCTGGTTGTCAATCCAACGGGTCGATGTTGAGAGTTAAAATTGGACAGCTGACGTAAAAGTGCACGAACTCGATGGCTGACAAAACAAGAAAGGAAAAAAATTCTCATGCACAAGGTCACGAAACTATGGAACCGGCCCAGCTTACTAGGGCATGTTTGATAACCATTCTATTCAGGAACAATTTCGATAAAAATGATTCTTTTTATTCTTTCCGGTAAACAATTTTTAAGCAAAAGAACGTGTTTGGTAACTGTAAAAAATTTCTAATTATAGAATAAAAAAAGAACATAAATTCGTTTGGTAACTATGTAAAATTTCTAGTCCAATTCTAAAATTTTATCAAATCATAGAAATTCTATTGATTAATTATATTTATACTAAGTAATAAAAATATTAACTAATCAAAATTTTATTAAATAGTAAATAATAAACTATAGTATAAACTATAAATATAAATACTAAATAATAAATTAAAATAAAAAATTATATATGTATTCTATATATAGCAAAATTTCAATTCCTACTTCAAATCATTTTTCCTTTTATTTTATTTTATTTTATTTTACTTTATTTTATTTTTATTTTTTCCTTTCTTCCTCTCCTTTGTTGACACCTAAATTTTGGCAACCCGTTTAATCATTTATCGCATTAAAAAATTAGGGATTAAGTTTAACCCCTAAAAAAATATTAGTTAATTAATTAATTGCATAGCATATAGTTTTAGGTGCATTTATTTTAATTTGCATTTACATTGGGTCGGTGACAGATGGGTTTGATTTGGTGGTTCTAAGCTTTAAGCTGACAAGTCGGACTAAGCCCACGAAGAGAGCAATTTAGCCTAAGCCTGTATTTGAAAAAAAATCCTATTGCAATTTTTGAGAAAATCAATAGAGAATATTCATTTTTTGCAAAGGAAATCTAGAAGAGGTGTGGAAAATAAAAAGTGATATTGCGTTCGGAAAAAGGAATTTTCGTGGATATGAATTTGGAAAAAAAATTAAAACCCTAACTCATGGCCTATAAATAGATTAAATGTGTAGGGTTTAGGGAGGCAAAACAGTCGATACATACGGCCACAAAGAGAAGACATTGATAAGGACAGATTGAGAGTAGAGAAGGAGAAGGAAGCGAGAGGTAGAGAGGGAGAGGCGGCGACAACAGAAAAGGAGGGCCGGATGCCCACAGGTTGAAGCGACAACGATCAACACAGGGACACATGTCTTAACCATCGTCTCCCAGTTCGTGAATCTTTGCGGTGACAATCATCACCGCTGCGATTCCAGACGACCAGCGAAGCCCCCCTCAGCAAGCCTTGCGTTCACGCTTTGTCGTTTGCTCCAGTCACACCCAATCATCACCCATCGCAGGCAGTGTGGTGATTTTCTCGCTGCTGCTCTTTATATTTCTTCTGCAGGTTTTTCAGGCGAAGCTTTTCCGGTGGCTCCTAAGTACCACCCGGTGCCGGCAGTGATAGCTAGTCACCGTGATCTGCACCGACAAACCTTTATTGCTGGACTTGCAATTCCAGCGAAGCACCTTCACCGCCGCACCAGACCAGTCCTCCCTCGTCTGGCGATGTCACTCACCACAACCAGAAATCTCGTCCGCTTTAACTATCCTCGAAATTCACATACTCAAGGCGACGAATTGAAGGATTCTCGGCAAAGAGTGACATGTGAACATGTCAGTTTGGAGTCCGAGAAAGCCTTCTTAAGCCCAGCTTCACCGAACAATCCCAATTGCATGTAGCTGTGCCAGAAGTGTGATCCGTGAATGCGGCGGTGAAGTATTACTGAAGGAGTGCACTTGAATTATTCTCAAGCAAGAAGAGCCCTAGCCGAGTCCACACTGCAGCATCGCACTAGCTGCCCTTGAGTCGCTCTTGAAGCCGAGACGAAGTCCGTCCCTCGTTGACGTTCCCAGATCATTACAAGGCTTCCACAGCTACGTCCTTGTCTCCGGTCAAATATTGTATGTCTCAATGGTGTGTCCAGTGGCGGCAACATCACATGCAATTGTGATATTTTCAAACCAAGAGCTGTCCCAATTTTGGCCATGATAATGGCAGGATTCTATTGGTGCTCTTTAATTTTCCTTATGCATGCGTTTTGACTATTCCTCCTCAGGCTTAGCAATTTTCCAGAGTACTTGGTAATTCACCGAGGGAGAACATGATACAGGCGAATATCGTGGAAATTCTGATCGCACTTTTGCGTGAAGCCACCACGAGCAGCCGCTGCTATGAGACGATCTCCCTCACCGTGATTCCCGTGACCCATCATCCATCCAAATTTGGAAACGTCACCCGCGTGATATCGTGAATTAGGTATGACTCTCGATTAATCTGATTTTCATACATGACGCCGCCTAATTCGTAATATCGCAATCTTATTTTGAATATTTGTTTGTTATTTCCATATCCAAAAGATCTCTTGATCCCTCCTGAATTAGAAAATTTTCCTAATTTCGCAACGTGCATATGATTGACAGTCCGATTTCATGCTCGAAATACGACTCGCAATCGCACAGAAAAATCGCCAATCTGACCTCACGCTCGAGATACGATTCACAATTTTATTTGAAATTGGCTAATCCGATCTCATGCGCGAGATACGATTCGTCAATTTATTTCCAAAATAGGCATGTATGATATATTGCCTGATTTGTTGCCGTGATTTTCTTGATGTCTTATTTTGATTGCTCCCATAAAAGAAATGAAAAATCCAAAAAAGACTAAGTTAGATTAGGTTCATTTTAGAATATTCCCCATTTTAGGGTTATCTTGCATGATTAGAATAGGAAATTTATTTATTTCGAATTTTTGAAAAAAAATATATAAAAAATATCATGCATATGTCATGTAGAATTAAGGCATTCTTTGCATGCCATTGCATATTAGGATTGCATATTATAGGTTTAGATAATTTCTCCTAAATAGATTGCATGCTTATTAGGAAAATAAAAATCATGTGCACGTCATATAGAATTAGGTTCATACAATGCACGTCATTTAGTGATTTTTGTTAGGTTCATTTAATTATAAATTGCCCGTCATTAGAATTAGGTCATTATATTAATTTGGATTGCATATTTAAGTGTTGCATTTCTTTAATTTTGAATCTCATGGAAAATACAAAAATTATTTTTAGAATAAATCCATCTCATGCTTGAGGATAGACTACATGCTTATTTATGTCATATCGCTTAGGTCATATAGCTAAGCCATGTTGTCATGTCATATCATTTTATATTAGATTAGTGGCATGCATTGCATAAAGCATGATTCTCATTAATTAAGTGAAAACAAAAAAAAGAAATTGCGTGTTAATTAGAAATCATATTTAGGATTGCCGATGTGAGTTCTAAACTAACAACGCAAATGCTTTCGTTGCTACGAGATAAGTCCTGCACTTTTTATTAATTACTTTATTGGGTGTTAAATTTGTGGATTGCGCACCCGCATGATCGCCTCACATGTTAGGGAAATAGCCTAAAATTAATTCAAGCTGCTTACCAAACATTTTTCAAAATAAAGAGAAATGTACCAAAAGGGCGATAAAAAAATCTAGCGTAACCAAGTCCCCGAATTCATAAATCTCTGGTTCGTAGGAGTAAAGTAAAACTCCGTTACTTTACTTGAGTTTCTAATCGACCCACCAAAAAATAGATTAGTGGCAACTCCTAAATAAAATCTATATGCATGTTAAGAATTTGAATATAAGTCGCGAATTTGTATGGGCTTGGGAGAGCTCGAGTTAGGTCTAGGCTTAACAATCCATTAGTCAAATCCTAAGTGGTTTAAACCCCGAAAATTTGGTCGCGACACCCTTCTTCTTCTTCTTCTTCAAGGTGGCCAATTGCTAGCCTTAGGACGATTGGCGACCGGCCAAAAAGGGCCAGCGACCTCACCAAAGCATCGCCAGCCCTCGACGAGGCCGTGCCTCGTCGGCCGAGCCTCGCAGATAGTTGGGCGAGGCTTCGCCGAGCCTTGGCTGGGCGAGCGGCCTCCCAAATGAATTTTTTGTTAGGAATATGATCCCATTTTTCTATGATACTATCGCAAATGCAATGAGGGAAAGCAAACTTGTAGTTACTTACATATGGATTGGTGAAGAAAGCTTAGGGTATGGAATAACTCTGATAAATCCTAATAATCTTTTGGATTTCGCCTTAGAAATTTGATAGGATGATGACTTCATATAAGACTTCAACTACCTAAAACTCACTCCAGACAGTCAAAATAATTATATCCCAAGTTACCTAGATTTTGCCATAGGTGCTCAATGAAAGTCATTCCAAATGTTCAAAGATTTCTTAACAAAGTGCCCAAATTTTGCCTTAGACATTTGAAAAGAATCAACCAATAAATGTCAAAATTTCACCTTAGACATCTAATCGACTCAACTGACAATTAGAAGTCATCTCAAATGTTTGGAAATTTCTTAACGATATATTTTGCCTTAGATATTCGAAAAGAAATTGGTGGAACATATGGATTTTGCCTTAGGAATTCAAACAAGAGATCTCGCGAGAAGCTAGGATTTCGCCTTGGATACTTGGATGAGATATCTAGATTTCGTCTCAAGCACTTGAAAAGAGTCTTGGTGAAATATCCGGATTTCACTTCGGATACTCATAAAAAGTGTGGTGAGATACTCGGATTTCGCCCCAAATATGCTGATGAGATACCTAGTTTCCACCTCGGATACTCGGAAAAAGGTGTTCATTGGAACCATAACATTCTCAGATTTCACCTTAAA
The DNA here is from genome assembly GCF_016545825.1 of Eucalyptus grandis. Lineage (NCBI taxonomy): Eukaryota > Viridiplantae > Streptophyta > Magnoliopsida > Myrtales > Myrtaceae > Eucalyptus > Eucalyptus grandis. The sequence continues at coordinate 6,413,893 of NC_052612.1, forward strand.
TACTCAGCAAAGGTGTTTATTGGAATACCTTTAATTCACCTGAGGTTATTCAGGGTATTCAAAGATATTGTGATAACTTGAAAGGGAGGGGTACCCGGGTGATCACTAGTACTGAAAATGTTCAAATACTCGAATAACCACAAGCATTCGAAAACTCCTGCAAAATCATCTATTTCAAAATAAGTTCAGGTAGTGAAATACTTACCTGGTCATTGCTGGGACTCTTCAATCTTTGAGAGACATATCACCGGTTAGACATGGACAGAGCAAATATGCATACGCATTCATTAAAGAAATGAACAATTATGGCCATTCTAGAACAAGTATCTCCCTTGAAGTATTTATCAATTCCATCATGCGTAACAACTCATGATGTTTGCATGATCACATTTCCGCTAGGAAAATCATCAATTAAGATAATTTTCACTTATAATGAAGACTCATTCAAAATTATAAATGAAAAACTTTCAGTTAAAGGGGCTTTTCGCTCACTTTCATTAAGGAAGGTTTTTTGTCCTAACCATTAATGTGGGAATATGAGAATCACTCGATCTCACCATTATCATCATGTAGACAAGGATCCAAGTTTTCTCTCAAGTGGTATGACCTTACCATTCCGTGAGATCATTTATTAGAGAGTAATTCTAGAAAAATCAACTTAATCTATTTCTTTGAATTTTCTATTCTCTTAAAAAATTACCAAGAAAGTCCTAAACCTATCGCAATTATGTTAATTTGGTCCTAAACATTTTTTTTTTGGCCAATTGAATTCTAAACCTTTTGTATGTTTGCCAATTCAGTCTATCCTATTAATTTTGCTCGGAAATAGCTAATATGAATGCCGGTCATCCTATGGTGCGATCGCCATTGATGTGGACAATTTAAGGGTATTCACATAAAGCTTTTCCATTGAATTAGATATTCAAGTTACAGAATGATGTAAAGGACTTAATTAAAGAGAGGATATTTGGGAGCCAATTTTTTTAGCTTTCAACATGACTAGACTAAGGGGGTGCATGACAAACGCAATTTCCGTTCGGAAACAATTTTTCTATTCGAGACTTGTTTCGGAATAGAAATCCGTTTGATAAACCTATTCCATTTTTCTATTTCTAAAATGGATTCTCTCTATTTCTGGAATAGAAATGAGAAATAAAAATTCTTTTCATCGTTCGTCAACCGATCCTTCATCCGTTGCCATTGACCACTTTGTTCGTCGGTTGCCAACCGTCGTTGCCGTCGGCCGCTGCCGCCGCCGGCCGTCGCCCGCCACCGCCGCCGGCCGTCGCTGCCGCCGCCACGGCCTGTCGGCCGCTCACCTACCGATCGTCGCTCGCCACTTGCTGGTCGCCCGTTGTCGCCGGCCGCCGGTCCACCGCCGTCCGAAAAGAAAAAAAAATTTTGTGTCGTTATCAAACGAATTTCTATTTTTAGAGTAGAAATTTTGTGTCGTTATCAAACAGTTATTTTTCTTAGAAACTCTTCTAGAAATAGAAATAGAAAAATCTATTTCTTTTCCAAAACCTACTTCTAGAACATAATGGTTATCATTCACCCCCTAAGAGGTTGTTGGAGAGGAAATTCCTTTGATTAAAGGAAGCAGGTTAAGGAAATCTTTCTTTTTACTTTCAAGATTTTGTAATGGAAGCTATTCCATGTATATACATGATCCATTAATGATTTAGATAAAATTCAAGTGAATTCATTAGATTTAGAGAATAATTTATGGAAAAATCAAATCGACTTATATCGTTGAATTTTCTATATTCTCGAGAAAATTACCAAATAAGTTCTAAACATACTAAACATTTCTTTTGTCAATTAAGGGGGTGTATGATAACCAAAATTTATGTTTCAAAAATAGTTTTTCTGTTCCAAACCTGTTTCTGGAAGAGAAATCCGTTTGATAAACCTATTCAGTTTTTCTATTTCTGAAATAGATTTCTATTCCAGAAATAGGTTTGGAAGAGAAATCAGAAGCTAAAATTTTCTACTTCTCTATTTCTAGAATAGAAATCAAAAATAAAAATTCTTTTCATCGTTCGTCAATCGGTCCTTCATTTCGCCGCCGACCACTGTCCGTTGGTCGCTCGCCGCCACCGCCGCCGGTCGCTGGCCGTCGCCGCTTGCCCGCTGTCGTCGCCGCTTGCCACCGGTCGCTGCCACTCGCCCGCCGTCGCCGCCGGTCGCCGATCGCCGGCCGCCGGCCCCGCCGCCGCCACCGGCCGCCAACCGTCCATCCCGCCGATCGCCAATCTACCGCCGTCCGAAAGGAAGAAATTTTGTGTCGTTATCAAATGAATTTCTATTTTTAGAGTAGAAATTTTGTGTCGTTATCAAACGGTTATTTTTCTTAGAAATTCTTCTAGAAATAGATTTTATGTTCCAAAAACTATTTCTAAAACAAAATGATTATCATGCATTTTATCCAATATCATTTATACATTTATACCAATATCAATTTATTTATCCAACTTTGACTAGAAATCAAATGATATAGTCACCAACCATCCTACGTGGCGTGGTCGTGCTGATGTAAACAATGTTAAATAATATTTTAATATTAAATTTCAAATTATTTATTTATTCATTTTTGTTTTCTTTTTGTTTTCTTTTCTTATCTCTAGGGAGCTCTAAGGCGACAGGTAGATGTTTTCTGCCCACTCTGGAAAATTGAGTTGTTCGAGACAAGCAAAGAAAGTATTAGGATCGTATAATCGAGACATGATAAGACCAAGGAGAGGCCAAGAAAGGGTGAAAGCAATAAAAGGAGGAATAAAAATTGAATCTTGGAAGAAAGCTTCAATGGCTTCGAAAGCGACAAGGCTAAAAGTCGAGCTGCGTGTTTATAAAGCAAGAAACGCCGTGAGGAATTCGAAAAGGACGTGGATTCGGAACCGTAAGGACACTAGATCGCAAACAGAAGATTAGAAGCCAAAATGATGTTTCACGGAAACCTAGACGATAAGGTCAGCATTTACAATCATTAAAATGAGTTAAAAGAATTAAAAGATATTTTAATTCTTTTAAAAGGGGCATTTGTTGATGCCAAAATTTCACTGGGCGTCGGAAATGAGCAAGGGTTATTGGGCCCAATTTATGAGAACCCACAAACAATGGGCCAGAAAGATGGCAGTTGGTAACAAAGGTGTTGAAGGGCGCGACATTGGAAAACCGGATGGGAGGAACGAGTTAAGAATAAGAGCGGTTTTGGAGAATCGGCCCAGCGAAAACACAAATGAGGCAAAATGGTTATCACTTATCACCATGGTGGCGAAGCTTCTGGAACAATTCAAAATTGAAGTGGTGACCATTGAAGAGCAATTATTCATGGGATCTCATTATAAATAGCCAAAGAGGCATTCGTGTAGAAGATCTTTTGCCAAAATCAACAACCGAAGACACATTCGACTAGTTATCTTTTCCTTTATCGCACTTTTACATTCAATTGCATATTTACTTTTCTCCTATTTTTCTTGTATTTCGATTGCCTGCCATATAAAAACAAGTTGTTTCCTTTCTGGAATGACACAGAACCCATTTCAAACAATGAAGCCAAACCTTTGCCTCTTCAATAAAAGATATTTGTCGAGGGAATACTTCCCGGGTGGGCACATCCATAGATAAATAGTTATGGTGCATTCATTTCACGAAAAATCAATGATTTAGAAAATATTTTCTAAAAATAATTGCTTATATTGTTCACAAAGATTAGTTAATGGAAAATGTTTTAATCATCAATAATATCTATACCTAATTATTTTCATGGATAATGAAAAAAATTTCCATTCATTATTTTTTGTAACAATACAAACATTTATTTTTTGAAAAATGTTCTCCAAATCACTCATTTTTCGTGAAAGAAACACACTCTTAATAATGTGTGGTATAATATTGTACTGTAGATGATACCGTACATGAAGGACAGGCTCATGAGCACGCCGTTTAAGATTGCCTCAAATCAATCTGTGAACAAATTTATACCCTAGGCTACCAGAAATTGGGAAAAATAAGGAGACTAGGTTCATATGTAGAGAAATACGGTTGCTAATCTTATTATTTGAAGTCATTCCCTAAATTCAAGACAATCGTATATTAAGAAACAGTGAAATTCACATTAAATGAAAAGGAAAAAAAAAAACACGATGATGCATAAGTTCAGTATATATTGCATCGCAATTAATTATATCCACCATATCTTGTATGGAACGAAAACTTTCCACATGCCATTTCTTCAACGCCGTTGAATTAGAAGGCTTCACAAATTATTTTGGTTATGCAATAATTTCTTTAAAGAGAGTGTTGAGGAGGTTTATTCTTAAGATTATTTTCGTATTACAAAATGGTTAGGGTCATTGAAAGTAATACCCGAACCGGGATGAAGTAGAGAGGTAGTGAGATGTCGGGTAGACATTTTTAGTAGACTCCAATGTGAAGCGACGGGTGAGGAGTGTCAAGTTGCTTGATCTTAAAGGGAAGCAAACAATGCTCGGTCATGTAAGATCCCAATTATTCGAAGCCGTTGTCTCGAAGTTGGAAAATGTCAAAGTTGAGGAGCTACGAAGCCCCGATTTGTAAAGTATCCCAAATTGTTATTTTTTAATAGAAAAAGGGATATTTATCGTGGAAGGCTATAGTTATGAAAAAAAGAAAGGGATCATGCCATGTCTCAATTCTTGTATAAGGAAACCCAGGGTGATAAATTGCCACATGTCATGGAGACATGAGCCAATAACGGACTGTCTCGTATTAGGACATGCTCTGGCACCAAGTCCACTAGAAAGAATTAGGAGATTTCTTAAGCCATCTTGTACGCTCACCAAACCAAAACTCCTTATTATATTCGAGTTGAGCTGAGGTAACTAATGATTAAGGGCCTGTTTGGCAACGTGCCAAAGCAGTGCCCATCCCGATTTTTTGTTAGAATCGGTTTGGGATGAGAATCACGTATGGTAAATTTTTGTTCCCTAGAACGATTTTGGACAAGATTTGAGAATAAAAAAAATTTGATTCTACGTCCGAGAATCGAAAAAGAATCAAAACATAAAACCCTTGGTTGCCATCCGCCATCGCCCGCCGCCCGTCCGCCCGCCGCCGCCCGCCCGGTCGTCGGTTCGCCGCCGGTTGCCGGAGGCAAGCCCAGCCACCGACGAGGCCGAGCCTCGCCGGTGGCGGTCGGCCTCGCCCGCCCCGGCGAGGTCGGCCGGCCACCGGCGGGGCCGGGTGAGCCTCGCCGGTGGCGGGCGAGCCTCGTCGGCGGGGGCGAGGTCGAGCCTCGCCGGTGGCTGGGCGAGCCTCGCCCGGTTTGCCGGTGAGGCTCGCCGGCCACCGCCGAGCCTCGCCAGCCCCGCCGGTGGCCAAGGCTGGCCTCGCCGAGGCTAGGCGAGGCCGCCCGCCACCGGCGAGGCTCGGCCTCACCAGATCCGGCGAGGCCGAGCCTCGGCGGGCCGGGTGAGCCTCGCTTAGCGCCGGCGAGGCTCGGCCGACAAAGGCCGACCTCGCCAAGGGTCGGCGACGCTCCAATGAGCGTCGCCGGCCCCTCGTCTGGCCGGTCGCGGTCCGGCGACCGGCCAAATGAAGAAGAAGAAGAATAAAAAAAGGGAAAAAAAAAAAAAAAAAAAAAAAAAAAGAGGAAAAAGTAAAAAAAGTAAAGAAATTATTTAAAATTTATTTAAAAATCAAAAGAAATTAATTTGGAACAAAATCAATTAATACGGTACCAAACACAATTCTATTCCAGAATCAAAAATTTTAAACAGTTACCAAACGCGCTTTTTTATTTAGAATCAGTTCCCGGGAACAGAATCAAAAATAATCATTTCTAGTTAGAATCAGCTCCCGGGAACAGAATCGTTGCCAAACGCGCCCTAAACCACCAATCCCAAGTTAATTCAGACATGGGAATGTATGTACATGCTTAAGTTTTGCTGCTTAAGAATGTGTGTATATACATATACATATACATATATATATATATATATATATATATATATATATAAAGAAATTACTCAAAAGACATTGGTAACTTACTTAGTTCAATAGACAATGGTATATTCATCACCAGATAGGTAACTTACTAATCTCTTACCCAATCCACTTGTAAAATTTAGAAGTTATTAACTTACTAATCAATTTACCGTTGGTGGATTTACTATTGTGTCGGTAATTTATTAACCTCTACCCTATTAATTTGCAAAATTTAAAAGAAGTAGGTAACTTACAACTCAATTTGACGTGGAAGAATGTTTGAGGAACTTATGGAAATCAAAGTAAAGGCAATTGATGATAAAAATAAATAAAACTCATTAATCCTACGAAGCGCATTTTTTAAATAAAAACACCCAAAATCCAACACTGTTCTTGCTAGCTAACAAATATCACCAATCAATGCCAACTTGGCACTTCAACCGCATATTGCTCAGTAGCTGCTAACTTGATTTCATTTGGCTTAATCGACTTGTGCATCCTTCACATACACGAAAAGTCTCGACTTGTTGGCCTTTGCTGCTCTAGTCATCTTTTGCATGGCTATTTGGCCGATTCCCAACCTAACAGGTCCACTTTGAGGGGTTTCAAACCTGACAGCTGACATAAAAGTGCTCGAACTCGAAGGCTGACAATGCAAAAACGTAAATATTCCGTGCACACGGCCCAACTTGCTAGCAGCTTTCCTAGAATATCCCATAATCAAACAGTAAGTTTCGGACGAATCTTCTGAGAGAGCTACGTGGCAACCAGAAACCAGCCTCGGGGTCAAGGAAAACGCCGATGCGGTGCATAGTCAGGAGACATCCAAACACAACAAAAAGAACAATCCCGAGCCCGTTGGTTCTGGTCAGTACAACATACGTACCACAAGCAAAGGCCAGCACCAACCCGCATATCGCAAAGTAAAGGTAACATCCTGCGGCGGCGGCGTATCTCGCCTGTTGGCGAGCGCCCCAGAAACAAGGATCATATAGTAAAAATAATGCCAGGATGGAGAAACAGAATGCAGTTGTGTTAAATATCACGAAGGCTTTGAAAGCTGGCCTGTCCGCAAGAATTGGCATTCCTTGGTCGGGTCCATCGTTGAAATAACCCCCAGGCATCGTGAAGGCCGCAGCAAAGGTCACTGTGGCTATGAGCACTGCCACTAGTTGCTGAAGGTCGATAATGCTTCTTTTTGACGAATCAAAATTTTCTCGGTTGCCTGTATTAATTCCCATGGTTGTCGAGGCAACTGGTTGGCCCTCAACAAATTGCTTGTCTAACCTTTTCTTAACATATTCAGTGACCCAGTCTTGAAAATGCTGGATTCCATAAGATCCTTTCAACACATGAAGAACTTTTACAGCTCTGTAGCCGACCTAAAATTGTACGAAAAAAAAAAATCAATTAATCGGTGGTCTTTCCCAGCTAAATACTTCCAGATCCTCACTTTACACACTAAAAAATGCTTACAAATAGAACTCCCGGTGAGTCCAACAACATTAGGGAGAATTCATTCAATTCATCTCTTTTAGACAAGGTAGCAGGTAGATAAAACCAATAAATAGAGTTAAGCAATTACGGTTTCCGGTATCGTTTGAATTCCTTTTCTTAGTTGGGGTAGGGTGCAGGTTCTCCCTTTTACCTCAGAATCCGTTGGAAAGGGGCGAAGAAAAAGGGCTTTAGCTATATTGTACAAGATATTCTACTTCTTTCATAAGACTGTGGAATAATAGTTGTTTCAAAGTCAGAAGATGCATATAAATTTTTGCAATGGGACGTCTAAAGTTACGATTGATTACATCTTAAAGTTAGCCTTTATATAGTTAACACCTCGGCACAAGGGCCGTTAGACGGTCCAGATTTATTCTCCGTGTTTCTTTTATTTTTCTATTTTTCCCTTTTACTTATTCCTAACGGTAGAGTATGCCAATCCTAAATGTTTTGCATTGTTTTCAAGAAAAATAAGACAGGCAATTACTCTTGAACCATTTGAAGACACGCATGTTGCGTGGATTTGAGATTTATAGTTATTGAAAATTTTTGTTTTGATGAGATGACCTCATCATAGAACACAATATTTACAACCATTATACATTATATCTTGCACAAATAATATGCATTTATCAACCAAACAATAAAATTAACCAATATTGAATATTACTTCACTAAGTGATTTGTTTTAAATTATACATTGTTATTTGAATAGTTTGTTACCGTAAAACTGTTAATAAAACAAAAACTTCAAACTTAAAATTCTTTTAAACTATTTGTACTACATGCAGTTAATTGTTGGTTATTTATAAGGTATTGCGGTTTAGTTGTTTAATCAGATTGTTTTTTTGGTCGAATTATTAAATCAGATTTTAAGAGGGGCCTTTATATGTATTAATTGAATCTATAAAGACTTCTATATTTTACATTTGTGCAATAATAACTATTGGCAAGATAATATTTTGTAAAATGAAATATCTACGGCAATGCAAAATCATAACTGTGTCATAGATTAAAAGTAAAAATTTGAACAACATCTTATTTTGCTACTTTGGCAATACGCATAAGTATGGCTTAATTAGTTCTTTCGGTAGTCTAAAAAAATTTACATTTTGCTTGGTTGCCAAATTATTTTAATGCACACATCTAATTTATAGTTAATCTGGTATTTTAAAAATATATATATGACCGCATGCATTTAGTTAATAATAAATGAAAACACTATATACCAACTTATATATATATATATATATATATATATATATATATATATATAAGAACCGTAACAACTTCAAATCATGAATTTAGATTTCCTGCCTATTATGTCAAATTACATTTAAATTAATACTCTATTTTAATTGATGTTGACATTTTGTTATCGAAATATGCATGATAGATTAAGTGGGACAAAAAAGCATTTTTGGTTTAATTAATGTAATAGAGCGTGTGCTGCTCAATGCTAAGTGAAGTGGGAGGGGAAAAGAAAGATAACCCTCCAAGTTGCGCATACGAAATGGTTACTAAAGAACTTACTCTACAAGTGAACAAATGGGAGCTCTTTAAAGTTCAAGCAAGCGTACCTCGTCGTGAGCAGCAAAAATGTCAAGAGCCGTCAAATGATCCTTATTTGTGGCCAAACGGTCTACCCTCTTATCCTGTGCAAGTATGTATATGATGTTGTATTTTTTTTTTAGCGCAGCCAAATGCAGAGCCGTGTTTCCATTGATGTCTTGTTCGTTGATAAGATCCTCCAAGTTTGGCATTTTTAGTATGTACTTGACTACATTTACTTGGCCACCCATTATGGCTGCATGAAGAGCTGTTTGCCCCTCGGTGTTTATTATGTCACAAGCATCAGGACAAGATCTAATAAGCTCATCAATGACATTGATGTGGCCTTGAAATGCTGCAATGTGAAGAGCAGATTCCCCCCCTTTGTCTAAGTCATATGCCACAGAAGTATCATGGTGCAAGAGTAATCGAACTGCTTTGACTTCGCCAAAGCAAGCGACATAATGAAGAGGAGTCCGCCCTAAATCATCTCCTTCTTTGATCACTTCTGGTGTCTTCTCCAAGATTTTCCACCAACCTTTGCAAATACAGTAGGAACATACCATGATTTAGACTGTTATAAGCATCTAGACATAGTTATTAAAATTGCATTTTATCCCATTAAGTTTCCCCGTTTTACCCTGTACTAGGTAGGAATTTGTCTTGATCTTTTTGAAGTTTCTTTAATGGTCTTGCATGTATACCTGGATCTGTAGGAAATATATTACAATTTTCCCTATCATTAATTGTAAACTAAAATGCAAGTGATCGTAAGGAGAGAATCTCGAAACAAAGAAGAATACATTAAAAAAAATGAAAAAAAAAAAAAAACTGAACTGGATGAGAGAGAGAAAGGGGGAGAGATAGGGGTGTGCTGGCGATGGTGGTTGCTAACTTGCTGCCGTTGCCATCATCGGTAGAGTTGACGATGATGGTGCTAGTGGAATTCGAAGAGAAGTGGTAAAAATCACAAAAAGTGAAGAGAAGAAGATCGAGAAAAGAGCGTAGAAAGAAATTAAGTACATAAAAAATACTATCTTACAACAGTGACTTTCCTAAATGGATACATAATCTAAAGTGTAGCTGGCTTTTTTGAAAATCCCCTTACTATATTATGTACATACTGTAATATTCTTTTCTTAGTCCGCATACTAACAGAAGATTGGTTAATAGTCAATGAACAAAAGGACAGAGAATGCAACGAGAATATTACTCGAATCTTTTCAAAATAATGAAGATACCGTTGCTTGTGATTAGGGGTTAATTGATATTGTATAATGAAACTATTTCTTTTTATTGATATGATACTGTGTATTAGGGAATCATCTTTCCTCTTTTTTGTACACTTGTTGCCTAAACTAGTTAGACCTTATATACTATCAATAGGGTTGTACGCATATGAGAAAGCAATATAGTCACATTCTTATACTGGTCTTCCTCTTTCTAGCTTTCCATCATCTCATTTCCTTACACAAAACATTACCCTGGTGTTTAAGGGGTCAAGTGGCATGTCCTTGAGAAAAAAAGAAAAAAGCATGACCATTCACCAGAATGAAAGTAATAATAAATAGATAAATATTGTTTTTATCGTTACAATTAAAGAAAAAAGTACTAGAATCGATGGCAGCCATTACTGCTAACACGATAACTCTCACTTAAGAGAGAAAGAGAGATTCAGTTAAAATTTGATTTACTAGATTTGGAATCCTGTGAACTTACCGGTTGGTAGGTGAAAAATTGCCGCATGCAAAGCTGTCAATCCCTTAGGGCCCTTACGAGAGGATGACAATGAGGAAGCTCCTAAAATTATTTCAATGGCATGAGAAAGCCCTCGATTTGCTGCAAGATAAAGCGGGGACTCGTCAGCAGCATTAGTAATATCACATAATTGAGAATCCTCTTCAATTAGCAACTTCACAACCCCAACGTGGCCTCCTCTTGCTGCATAGTGTAGCGCGGTACCCTCATTCGAATTTGGCTTTCGAAGTAGCTCTTTGCACAAGTCAACTTGTCCATTTTGAACAACCCAATGCATTGATTTCGCCAAATCAGTGAAGACTCGAATCACTTTGCAGCTTCCCACTTTAGCAGCAATATGCAAGGGAGTGTCTCCTTTGTAGTTACCCTGCCAAAGAAGGGGTGGTCCTGATGGACATTGAAGAAGATCTTTGATGAAATTTACTTGCTGGTATTGAGCCGCAACATGGAGAATGTTGTTATGCTTCGGTGTTGTTTGGTGGAAAAGGTCTTCTCCATTCCCTAAAATTATTGTCATCAGGTTTTCACAGTCTCCTGACTTTGCAGCCTCATACACTTTAGGATGCATTCTCACTCTCCCTCTACCTTTCCCCAGACAGAGTAGTTGCGAGTGAACTTGCATATATAAGCAATGAGTTCAAGCCGTAGGAAGTTCTTTCAGAAAATTCAAATTGCTCTATTTCTTTGAAGTTTCCGTTCTCCCACACTTGTGGAAGGAAAAAATTCAAGCACGACAAAAAATTCAACGGCCAGCTCCCTGCAGCTTACGTTTCTTTTTTTTTATTTGACTTTTGAACTATCTTGTCTACCACTCGTCACCAAAAGCCAAACCATTGCACATCCACGATGCTTCTAGAACATCATAACTTTAGACTTCCATGCTGCCCCCCGGGGAGTAGGTAGCAATGCGAACCATCTTCGATAGTTCTGACGAATCAACCCTCAACGGCTTATGAAGTTATTAGTTGTTATCACAACCACCCTTGCTGTTACTAAGCGCCAGCCGCTACCCCAATTTCTAACATCCCACCATCATTTGACATCTAGCAATAACTTGAGACCGTTGTCACTAAATTTAACGTGGCCACAAATAATCTCTGACTCATTTACCTACGGTTGATACCTAAATATTGATTTTTCCCAATCATTTATTGCACGAAAATTAGGGATTAGGTTCAACCCTAAACAAAAAAAAAATCAAAAGTACAAAGTTTGCACAATGGCCCACGCTCCATGAAGTATCACCCATGGAGCCATTTAAAATTGACATATTTTGGCCAAAAGTTCACGGTTAATTGTCAATCCATATCACAATTCGAAACTGAAATTTCATACTAAATTTTGCAGAGGAACCTGAGAGATGACCGAGCCATGATTGTGGGGGCATGCTCAAAAGGAGGACTATTGGGTGGATTCTTTTCATAAATGATAGACTCACAAATTTAAGAAAGGCGTCATTGGACACAAATATTTTTCTCGAGAATATTGGCTAAATTTGTGGGCATATAATTACCTCAATCCTTGGCGGAAGTCAAGGATTTGGGCATTATTGCGTCGAATCTTCTTCAGAAGATCGAGCGTAAATGAGAAGGCTTCAGTATTGATTAACAAGGCAGGTGTGTACTGTGTAGGGGGCCGGAGAAAGGCAATTGTGTACCGTGTAGGGGCCATTTAATCAATGAAGGAAAGGCAAGTAAAGAGGAAAATTCTTTCCAACTTTTCAAAGGCAACATCTCAGCAATTAAGGCACAAAATTCCAAAAAATAAGGAGAAGATATTGCCAATATTGGACGTTCACTATGGCCTGTTGTTACCGCGGTTAAGCCTTGACGGTCATTGCCCCTGCCCCCACGGCATCACCGCTCCTCCCAACCAAGCCAAGTCAGCATCATTCCCTTCGGTGCCATCGACACCGCCACCGACGCAGCGAAGAGTCCGACCCACGCCAAACATAGATTTCCAGCAGAACCGAAGAGACCCGCCAGTCCAGCCAACTCCTGCAGCTGCTGTTCGCCACCAAAATCAGTTAACCAGCATCTCCGGCGAGCATCAATTCTTCCCTGCAGCCGCGCCGCCAAGCTGCAACTGGGAAGCAGCCGCGGACGAGCCAGCGAACCAAAGCGCCCTCGCTGACGGTCTGCAACCTGAGCAACGGCGAACAAACATTCTCCGTCCCATCAGTTTAGCTGCAGCTTCCAGGCCCCACTCATAGCAATCACTAGCCTTGCCTACGCGTCCCATTATCCCTGTTGTTGTCGTGTCCAGCCCGTTGGAAAAATATTATATGAAATGAAAAATAAGGATAGTTGGAAATCTATTAAAAATATGAGAAAATAAGATCAATTTTCTGGATCCTGCAAGTACTGTCATACTCGGAATACAAAATTCGGTGCTATAGCTCTAATGGCTATCCTCCCAAGAAATAACAAACCTTTTTTATTCTCTACAAGATAATATAATAAACAAGAACAATGTTATACAACCCAGCAATGAAAGAAAATATTTGAGAAGAAAATGATATTCTCTTCATAATTCGGCATATATTCAAAAATGTCTTTTGAAGTTATTTTTATATTCAAAAAGAGAAAACAGTTACAAAACCATTATAATGCCGTTGTAAAATGATAGAGGGTTTATGAAAAAATAAATTAATCGTTACAAAGTCGTTAAAAAGCCGTCATTTGACCGTTAAAAAGTAATTATATAAACATTAATATAATCATTATTTTCATTGCGGCCATAACTTCTATAAAAGTCGTTACTTTAAAATATTTCAAAAATTGTTGCAATGGCCTTTTTGCACGACATCACCCTATAGTCCACGCAGCTTCCAGGTTTTCCCAGTGGGCAATAAGCAAGCTTTGAGCACACCCAAGTGACCTGGCTCTTCTCCAGACCAGTTCAAGCAAACCCCATCGAGCTCTTGATGCCTTAACTGAGTCCAGTAGCCTCAGTCGAGCTTCCACCGCGCCTATAATTTTCCTGCAGTGTCCAAAGCTATTCCCGGTGAACCAGCGAATTTCAGCAAGCCCTGACCTTCAGCCCTGCCTTCTTCGACTTGCTGAGTTCCCTGCGGTCAACTCTAGGTGTCTCCACCAATCTTCGGCGATTCCTGCTCAGCCCCGCTGCATCCCCAGCTACATTTGGACTTGCTGGCTTTGCTTGGAACCTCTTCCTTGAGTCAACCCAGCTTTTTGGACATCCCTGCAGCAGCTTCACGAGCGTTGATTACCTCTGTCGACGCTACTTCTATCACTTAGTTGCCATTTTGATTCTACGTAAGCTAAGTCTTTGATGTGGTGGCTTAATTTTTAGTATATAACGTTAAGTTCGTGACATTTAGTAAAGCCTTAGGATATCTAATTCTGCTTTTTATATTTTCCTGCATTAGTCAAGGAATATTAGAGCGCCGGACCTTTGGGCCTAAAGGTCAGGTCCTTAGTATCGCCCCTTCATTATTTGTGACTATAACATATCTTTTTATGCGTGATTGGTTGGAAAAATTTTACATGCATCACAATAATGTCTTCGATTTTTAATGGTAAACTTTGGTAAAATATATACTTTGATGCTTGACAATCATCATGTATAAATTGCATATCATAATCTCTTATACATATTTAGAGCTTAGGGTGCACTCATAATTTCATATTTGGGGCAATGCACTTAATCTTAAAATGAACATAAATTTAGGATAACGCCTAGTTTTCATTATAATAAAATGTCATTATTATATGTAGATTGCATGTAATTTTCGAGTTAATCAGTCCCATAGCATGCGTATCATAGAATACAAGGCTTTTAGAATTAATCATATGGATAACGTTAACTATTAATGGCATTACTGCATCATCCATTGCATATAATTCCATAATCACTAAATGTTCGTTAGGTCTCGGATTTTTAATATAAAAATTGCACTCCATATGGTCTTCATATAGAATAGATTCATGATTTCCATAGACCACTCATTTTTGCTAATTAACTAAGAATAGGGCATACATTATTTAAAATGTTCCATACTGCATATATAATAGAAATTGCATGCTCATTTAATTTATAGACTTTAGGGTCATCTGTCTTGTTGTTAATTTATAAAAGAAAAAAGAATAAAAAAGTCAAATTAGAGAGTCTCAAGTAGATTGCATTAATTAGGCTAACTTTTTCTAAAATTCATATCGCCCACTATTCAGTAGATCATTTAGGATTAATCTGACTAATGTCCCACATAGATCATTTTCGGAATTAATTCCATCATTTGTCATTTAAAACTAATCATGCATATCACGTAGCTGCATCATTCTTGCATGTCATTTAGTTATTTTATTAGGTCCTTGGCATATCGGTAAATTTCTTTTAACATAGAACTCTAGGGTTTATTTGTGTTTTTCTTAAATCATTGTGTTGGTTAAATAATAAAAAAATTAAAAAAAAATTAGAATATATTGCATATTAGTTAGTCATTAACTCATGCTAATCATAGACACCATTCATGCATTATGTATGCATATATTCCTAGCTAATGGTTTGTAGAAACCACGTGGTGATGGATAGTTATATGCTTTGCTTTGGCTTGGTGAATCCAGGTTCTTTAAATTTTTTACAATCTATTTACTACTTTGATTAATGAGTGTTACTTTCTTGATTGCATGCTCACATGATCACCATCTCCCATACTAGCGCATTCGATAAAATCAACTAAGATTGCTTGCAAAAATATTTTCAAAATAATAAGAAAAGGTACCAAAACGGCGTTGAATTAATCTAGTGTAATTAACTCCTTGAATCCATTTGAATATCTGATTCGAAGAAGTAAAATATACTCTCACATTTTACTTGTGTGTCTAATCGACCCATGGAGATTAGCGGTGGCTCCAAAAGGTAAGGTAAATTACATATCTAATTAAATACCAAGTTAAGATTGGTGGGGCTTCTTGGAAAGAGCCCATGCTAAACACAAACAATTGCCTCATGAGGAAACCTTCATTCCCATTAATAATCCATTAGCCTTCCCCTAGTGGTTCACTATTGGGAAGGTCGCGAAACCTACTACCACTTAGCAACTTCACTTTGTTAACACCTAAATTTTGCCTTGGTATTTTAATTTAGGACTTAGTTTTTATTTGCATCTATATTTTATTTTCTCTTTTCACCTTTTTTGGATAAAAATAATGATAATAAATAAAAACAATAAAAAAAAAACAGCAGCCCATTGGGGCTGGGCGCAGGCCCAGCCC
This sequence comes from Eucalyptus grandis, assembly GCF_016545825.1. Taxonomy (NCBI): domain Eukaryota; kingdom Viridiplantae; phylum Streptophyta; class Magnoliopsida; order Myrtales; family Myrtaceae; genus Eucalyptus; species Eucalyptus grandis. The sequence continues at coordinate 6,429,903 of NC_052612.1, forward strand.
CTTCCTCTTTCTTCTTTACCCTCGTGCGGGCCCCCAGGGCCCAGCCCGGCCCTTTTCTCCCCCCAGGCCCGGCCCCCTTCTCCTGTTTGTCTTCTTCCTCACGTTGTCTTCTTCCCCGTTCGGATGAGCAGCACACGCCAGAGGCCGGACGCGCGCGATGCCGGAATGGAGGAGGAGACGGCGACGTACGACATAGCAGGCGGAGGGGATGCGTCTTCAATGCGAGGTGGCCTAGCTAGAGCCACCTCGACAGATGGAACGCCAATTTGGCCGGCGAAGGCCGTTCGGTGTGCGAAGGACGAACGACCGAACCTTCATCAATCGGCCTTCCCCTCGCCTATAAATAGGGCGTCGGGGGAAGGCTAAACCACGGCGAAGAGAGGGATCACCGGCAGCAAGCTTCGAGAACCTTCCTCGAGAGAGATTCGGGGGAGGCCCGAGGGCGAGCCTCCGGAGATCTCAGATTTGGCCGGAGAGGGTCAGATTCGGGGGATAAACGTCGAGCAAGAGTAGCCGAGGCCAGCCGGAGGAGAGACGCCAAGTAGGAGCAGTCAAGGCCAGTCGGAGACAGAGATCCAAGAGAGGCCAGCCAATCCGAAGCAGGGTGAGATCCAAGCGAATCGCACCCCTCCGCCGGACCTCTGCCGCATCGACGCCTTCCCCGATCCCTGCCGTGCCTTGCGTCGCCGCCGTGTCAGGTAAGAACACTGCCAGCTGCCCCTTTTCTTCTTCTTTACATCTTGTTCGGCCTCACTGCGTCCAGGGTTTCCCGGTGCTGCCGTCACCGTAGCTCAGAAGACGCCGGAGCTTGCGCCACCCCCTGTTCGTATCGCTCCAACCACCAAGGCCCCCATCATCTGCTGTTGCGGCCTCACCGTCGCACCTGCTGGCGTAAGCTACGGCCGCCCCCGTTAGGGTTCGAGGGTGAGGAGTAGAGATCCCGTGGCCGGCTTCGTTGACTGGCGACGACAGTCAGCGACGACGGCGACTGGCCCTGTTGGAGGTCGGGTCATCGATAGGCCGGCGCAACGTAGGCGGAATCCGACGGCCGGGCATGGAGGGGTGGCGTTGTTCATCGCGACCACTGGACCACGAAGGCAGTTGCAGTTGCAAAGCCAAGTCGGCCGGGTTGGGCGCGTGACCCAGGGTTTGGTCGCGTGGGTCGAGTGTGGGTGGAAAATCGGGTAGGGTTTTGGACGATCCGGGCCAGGTATACAAGAGCCGGGTCCGGGTTGGTTAAAACGCGGGCTTGTGGGCCTTTTTTAAGAGGGAACGAGGCCCAGACTGGGCCCGTGTTTTCGGCCCATCCGAGCCAGCCGCTGGCAACCCGGGTCGGTCCCAAACCGGGAATCCGACTCGAGTTGTTTTTTATATAATATTGTATTATAATTAAAATCATTAATAAAAATAAATTATTTTCAGAAATCAGAAAAAATCCAGAAATACCCCATGTTTTCCTAATTTTCCAAAAAACCAAAAATGGTTAATATTTTCACAAAGAGATCAAAAATCCAAAAATGTTTTTATGTTAAAAAAAAATAGAAAAGACTCAAAAATGTTTGTCCTCCACAAATGCATGGAAAACCCCTCAAAATTCCAAAAAACCTTAGGGTTTAAACAATATTAGGCATCGAAAGGACATTAATGATTAGCTAATGTAATCAAGTTACCGAACTTAGTTTCTCTTGTTGCACAAGAACAAATATTCTTCCAAATATTTTGTTTGGGTTTCTAATCTACCCACCACAAATTAATTAGTTGCGACTCCTTAACTTATAGGTAAAAAAATATCAAACCATTAAATCATGAATTGATGGGCTTGGGAGAGCCTGGTTAAGTCTAATAGACCTAGTCAAACCATTAGCCTCCATAAGCGCCTACCTTGATTGGGCGCTGAAAAAAGAGGTCGTGACACACTTTGATCTCCACTATAGCCCTATTTTTGTTGTTGAATATTAAAGTAGAAAAATTGTGGAATCATGAGTAGCAGCATGGAAAAATTAAAATGCTAGAGTATAATGTGTACCAAATCTAATGGTATTATAATGCATGAGTGAATTGTGCTAGAAAAATTTTACATTGGAGAATTGATAAGTTATTGAATAGTTAATAATCTTAGTTGACCTATAACTTATTAACCTAAGTTTTTTAGTGAATATAGGTATAACTGAATATATTCACAGGTTCAGACTTTGACTCTCTCTTAGCGATCTTTCCAAATGAAGATATCAATTTTGACTGAAGGTTGATCTAACTGAATATATTGATAAACTTAGACTTATGCTCGTCATTGCTAATCTCCCCTAGATAAAGGCATCATATGGTGATTTTAGTGCAAAGAGAGTTTACATCCAATTGAGGCATTTTCTTCTTGGAGACATAAGTTTTTCAAGCTATGAGATAATTCTCGGTGATTTCTTTTATCAAGTTTTATCGAGTAATTACATGAAACTAAATACCGTATGTTTAAGTGTAATCTAGTTGGAAAACACTCAAGCATAGGAGTAATTATAACTCTATAATTATGTAATTGATTAATGGATTATTTGCTATTAACTCTCTATTAGAGTATAATTAGACACTTGGATTGGAAATCATGTGAATTTCTCATTTACTTTTTTGTTTCTCATTCATTTCACCGGTGATTTCATTCTCTCATATTGATTTACTTGCAAGATCCAATATCTTTAGCAATATTTTGCAACAGATAGCTTAACATTATCATTGTATACACCATATAAAGATCTCTTAATTACTTGTTGAATAACATTTCTAGTAAAATAAGAATATAGATTTATTTGTAGATTTAAACCACTCAACTAAGTGATATTTTCTTCTTGGTTGTGGAATATGAAATGCTTCGAACTCCGAAGGTATTTTTCAGTACACTAAAATAAGGTTGATCGGATGAGACCAAAGAAAGCCCTTTTTCGCCCAGAAAAACCTTCTTAGTAGAAATCTATCATTCAAAGTGGAATTTAAAAAAAAAAAAAAAAAAAAAAAAAAAAAAAAAAAAAAAAACTTGGGGTACGGATGTGGAGATCTAGTTATTTGGAGGCTTATAAAATATCTCGTAGTCGGTGAGATTTGAATATTGTTTCTGATCTGAAATCTCTGTTGCCATAGCTTTATGCTGCTATTGACAATTTCTCCTCTAGTTGATTAATTATGAGACAAGAAATAGTTTTAAAAAAAAACGCTTTCTCCCTGTCATATCATATCTCTTTATGTGTGCCAATCGATTTCATTGATCAATTTATTAGAGACTTAATCAAGATACCAACTCGAATATAACAATTGGCCTAAAACTTCCTGTAGTTATGCGGTATTTATCAAAATCTTTAGGTATTTGATTAATCCCCACTAGATGAAGGTAGTCCTCACAAACAGACAATTTAAATTTGAATACACATTCAACACTACATGAAAATTAACACGAATCCTAAAATCTGTTACGTGATAACCTTCATAAGATGCTTAATGCACCTGAAAATACATCATTTAAAGACCATATGTCTGCTCTTTGAACAAGCAAACAAAGCCAAAACAAAACTTTAGTTGGACAAATGGACCCTCTATTAAGAATAGATAGACTTGCTTTGAGGTGCCAAAAGAAAGTCAAGCCTTATCATGTTCTTTTTTTTCAAAGTTGTCATAGTTTCTAGGGATAAGTGTTTCGTAAGTCCTAAAACTTATCATAAAAGTGTAATTGAGTCCTAAAATTTTCAAAAAGTACAATAAAATCCTAAAATTTATTAGCGTTTTTCATTTGCTAAATTGGACAGAGTTAATGGAATGACTTAATTGCACAAGTTCGATAAGTTTTAAGACTTAATTAGACTTTTTGAAAGTTTAGGCCTCATTCGCTTTTTCATAACAAGTTTATGACTTGGTCACACTTTTTGAAAATTTTATGATTCAATTGCAACAAATTTTAGAACTTTCCGTACACTTATCCCTATATTTTAATATGAAGCAATGTTGCGTGGTAGACAATTAGGGGTACTTTCTAATTAGTTTTAATTTTTCATATGCAACTATTAATGGACAATGAAGATATTAAACTTCATGTAAATAGTATATGCTTTGTCAAGACGCTACTCCGTTTACCACTCCCCCACTTGTTAAATTTCGTGGATAGACATATGTAATGTGTTGACCCAATAGGTCATGAGTTTTAATTTAGATATGTCGGCTACTAGATATCCCTCTGATCTCACATTGCCATATATGAGTTGTAGTTGATAGATAAATCTCGTGAAATCTCAAATTAATATGGTAGGCTCTTCCGCCGTGTCGGCATGAGTGAGCTAGAGCCAAAGTTAGAACTTTATGTGTTGGCGCAGCAGGCTTGTGTGTCATTTCCTATAGTGGTATAGGCTGTTGGAAAAATATGGCTTCGAATTGGGTAAAACAATGAAGTTGGATCTTTAGAGTACTCAAGTCGGACTTTGAGGCGTGATATCACTTTCTTTAAGGATTTATTTGCCTCACTACGTTGCTAATGGTCACCGGCAAATTTCCTCCAAGATACAACAAAGTCTCAAGTGAGAATACTAGATAGCAATTATAGTATTTCTCCAGGGTCTCTCATGGGAAACAATTAGAAACAATGGCTGTTGTTTCTCTCGAAAGAAAACGAAAAAATGGAAGAAGATATATCTTTGATCTCAAAACAAATGTACTTATATATGTCTTTCGAATAAATGCAACTCTTCAAAAGATTGCAAAAGAACAAAGACAACCTTTCGGGAAAGGTTGTAAAATGAACAAGTATGCCTCAAAGGTTACGTTGAAAAGACATAAGAAATTCGGAATTAAATAAATAAAAAATAATTGTAACTTTCATGAACAGTCGCACTATTTCAACAAGACTTTATAATTAATTTTTTATAGAAATAAATCCGAATTTTCAATAAATAAAAATAATGATCGTTAGTTAGTGCCAAATCTCGTCCACGTGCGCACTCACATCTTTTCGATGTGGGACAAGGCACCTCTTCATTTGTTTTATAAACAAATTACCAACATAGGCAAGTTAGTCAAAATAGAGATGTTAGTGATTGTTTTTAATTTCACAATCCCATAATTGTCAGACATATTGTACTAGTTAGGAGCGTGCAATAGGAATTGCCCAAATTGAGAACCACCTAAACCAGACCGAACCGGCCAGTTCTGGGTAGTTTCTAGAGAGGGCAGTCCGGTTCTCAATTCTAAGGTGGGAATCAAACCGATGGGACTGACTAGACCGGACCGATTAATATAAAAAAAAATTAAGAAAAACCCTTTTGCCCATTTGAGGTTTTGCTTTCCCCTCCTTCCCTTTTTGCTTACTGCTTTCCCCTCCCTTCCGCGTTTTGCTTTCCCCTCCCTTCCGATTAACACAAGCTGATAAAAACCCACTGAAAAAACCGAAGCTTTAAGCTTGATTCTTGAAGACAGAATCGGTCGTTGTGGTCGCAGTCCTCCTGAGGCTGGGCGAAGGGCCGTCGTGCAATCAAAAGACACGCCGAACTACACCAGTTTAGGCGTGGGATACATGGACGTGGGAGAAGGAAAAAGGAGAAATCATAAGTAAAGGGAGCAAAAGGGAGGAGCATTTGGAGGTGTGCGTCGTAGTCGGAAGGATTGTTGTAGAGCTGGGACTCCAGGGCTTCAATCCGGAGCTTGTCCTCAGCCTTGGAATCGAAGTCGGAGTTGGAATCGGAATCAGAATCGATTGCAGAAGGGGAAGAATCGGCAAGGACACCCACGGGCTCGTCTGGAGGTGAAGGCATGGCTGAATCTTGACCTTCGCCGGCCATCTCCTTCTGGTCTGCCTCTCCGACCATCTCCATCTCCGTCTTTCTTTCTCCTTCTTCTGGATTGACGATGGCGGACGCTTTTTGGATCTGAGAACACCTCGCTAGTCATTAGTCACTGCTCTACCGGCGACAAACTGAGAAACGTTGCGACGGGATCTATAAAAGGCAAGTTTATTAGCATCACACCAGCTCCTTTGCAATTATGCTGCGGTTTATGAATTGACAACAAGGCCATGCGGCCACTGAACAAAATACTTTCTGGATGATCTACAGAAAAAAGACAGAGCTATCAACAAAACAGTGCACTCTCGTCAGCCCATCGACAAGACGGGGTCACTAAAAAAGGACCAATCCAACTGAAACAACTACTTATCTCCTCATCCTTCACTGCATAATCGGAAGATCCTCAAGCCACAAGCACCAACTCATCCAACACGGCGACAAACAAATAACAAATTATCAATTCCACCAAACCGAACTGGACCAATCAGTCAGTCCGATTACTAGTTCCAGGACCGGTTGGGCTCATTTCCCGATCCTAGAGTCTGGGAATTGGTCCTCCTGGTTTGATTCTTGGTTCTACCTCGCAACAGGATCGACCCGGGAACCGATCAGTCCTAGTACTGGTATATAACTCTAGCGCAATGAAATTAGAATGATGCATTTTAATGCCGTGTGAAGGCAGATGAGTTGCAGTTAGAAAGGGCAATATCATGTTGATGGTAAGGTCGCAATATTTATTGTTTTGGCTAGAAAATAAAGCATACATACTGGAAGACATCCTTGTAGACACCGTCAATAAACCGATTTACAACTTTGTCCTCTCTCACTTCACTTTACTAATCAAAAGAAATTCTTGCAAACACTAACGTGTTGAAATTAATCAATTTGTAACTTTTCTCTTTATATAATCTAGGGCTACAAAAGTGAGAAAACCCGGTTATTTGGAGATTCATAAAATAATGTACAAGTCTCTTATACCGATTAAACTTATACTTTAGCATTGCAAATAGCTAGTATTCAAATAATTTGCACACAGTTACAATAAATGAGGTTATAGATACGAAAGTGGGATTATATCCTTTGGAAAGTTAATTTTTTGACCTTCGGCAAGCAGCACCCCCACTTCGCGCTAGATTTGTCCTTGTTCTTGAATAAAATACTAAGATAATATGAGTTTGCGAATTACTCAGTAAATCAAGAGAAATTTTTTTAATAAATTTTAAACATGACATTCCCGTCTATTTAAGTTGATCACTACTCAGACCAAAAAAAAAGAAGAAAGAAAGTTGATCGCTACGTGTTAGTATTATTAAATTTTATTATGTTTTTTTTTTTCAAAAAATAACATATCACCGTACTTAATCTGGGTGAACGAAAGAGAATCAGGGTATCAAAGAATCACAATAATCTCTCCATAAATTAACCTCAAAAAGATAAAAAGAAAGTAAAACCAGCAACTTTTTAGAACCTTCTTAGTCACTAGAAGCCATTGTTATTGTGTATATTTTATTGGTTAATGATAAGTAACTGGTATATAGTATTAGGCCTTAATTTTCTTTTAATTGAAAGGTTACATTTCATTCATTTCCACAAAAAGACAACGCATCCAACTGCAAACCAAAATAAACCCTAGATAGTTTCAAAGCAAAACAAGTTCCAAATAATAAGCTGAATCATCAGAACAAAGTTAAGAGCCACATGTTCAAAGAGCATTTTAGTGATTTTTTCAAATCAAAATTGTCGATCGATTACTGAATCCATCTTCAATAATGAGCACACATCGAGAACTCCATAAATTGCTATGGCTTTGTCTTTCGGTGGTGTGCGTCTAGGTTCGATGTCCCTAGCCATCGCCATTCAAAGTAAAAAGGTTGTCCGAGCACAGATCTAATTGAACGAAGCCTTCACAAAACTACTACAATGTCTTGCAACTCTAGACTGGTACAACAACTAAACTCGAGAGAAACGAAACATTGAAAATATAAATGCAAAAATCCTCAAATCTAAATTAAATTGGAATATAAACCTTCACAAATTGAGAGAGAGAAGCTTTTAGATTTAGATTAGATCAGAAGAGAAAAGCCCCCCAAATGAGAAGGAAACAAGAAAAAGAAAACCAAATCAATCAAAGAAAAAGGGAGTGAAGAGAGATCGAACTCAAGCCCTTCCCTCTATGGAGATTGAAGAAGAAAGTTGCATGGAGATGAGAGAGAGAGAGGAGAAGAGGAGGCCGGCAGCTAGGGCTTGATACAATCTCGTATTAGGCCTTAATTAAATGGTGATATAAGTATGTGGTGACCTATAGGATAAGCAATTGCTTTTAATTTGAGTGATTCCAACTTTAGAATTTATTGTCCCATATTTACAGTAGGTGTACTCAATCGATTAGGCGTGCCACTGGGTTGAACGGATTATTTGATAATAAAACTTGCACCTTTCGGAGCAATATTTTTGTTAGTTTTTTTCTCATTTTTATTACTTGGAAAATGATAAGAAAAATCAGAAAATATCAATTCACTAGGGAAACTACTTCCCATGTGGCATTTTCAGTCTCGGATTTATAGGAAAAAAGATTTTAGTGTAAGAGTGGTTTGTAGGCGGAATTGTCGTGGAAGTTTTCAATCAATTAACCTGTCCCATGCTACCGTCATCAAAATCTTTTGGAGCTAATTCACATTGTTATTACTAAATATTTTTCTGCCATTCAGCAAAAGAGACCGTGCGTGTATCGCGGAGGGATTTCTTTGGGCTTTCGAAGAGGAATGGCCAAAATAGTTGAGTGGGAATAGGGGCACCGCAGAGCAGTTTCTTCGAGATTTCCTAGTGGATTGGACAGCATGGTTAGCACATGAAGAAATTTCCTTGAGTTTTCAAAGAGGACTGAGAAGGAGGTTATGACACATGACTACTGTACGGACGATCCCCCCTTGGACGGTTGGTGATGCTTTCCTGATTCTTCGCTGCGGTGAACCGGTGCAATCTCTCCCTACCTCCAGTTTGAGGGCGCGCCTTTCTAGATTGAACTGCATTATCCATGCAGCGTGATTTCGGTGTAACTTCTCAATATTTATGGAGCCACTATCCTTGTTCATTTCGATGGGGATGTTTGCATGGTGGATTAAGAGCACATTGAATTTTCTCCGAGCAAAAGCTAGGATCAAAGTGAACGTCAAAATTAACCCCAAAAAAAAAAAAAATCATAAATCTGTTTTATGAATATCAATTCAATCTTACCAATTTTTTTTTGGCCTTACCAAAAAAAAATATCAATTCAATATTAAAGCTTTCAATTTGATTAATCTAGTTTTAATGTAGTCATTCCGGCCAAAGGTGATGTGAATGCCAGCTATCTTACGTAACATAATCAGCACTAATATAGATAATTTTTACAATTTTTTTTTATAATTTTTCCAGATTTTTTTTTTTTCTTTCTTGTTTTATTTTCCCTTTTACTTCTTTTATTTTCTTTCTCCATTTTATCAAACTCTAACCTGGCAACCCTTGCCAGCCACGGGGTGAGGAGTGCAAAGCCCTTGGTTGCCCATGCCACATAGGAAAGCGGCATCCATGTCAATAGTTGCCAACCAAATTGGCGAAACAGTACTGACCAAAAAAAAAAAAAAATTGGCGAAACAGATATACTAATAAATTGTCAAAAGTTTAGAACAAAATTAGTCAAATTAAAATATTTAAAACTGAATTGACCGTGTACAATAGGTTTATGATAATTATCCCCAATTATAACTATTGGGGGTTCCAAGAAATCTTTTTGATCCTTATTGTTTTGTGGATGAAAATGTGATTGGTATAAGCGATCAAAATGATGTAGAATATATCCACATATCTATTCCCACGTATGTGGGATATATTCAAACGTATTCAGGCAATTAGGAACAGCTCCTTCTGGATCTCTCACCAGATACCTAGAGAACTCATGCACACGAGGCATGAATCATGATTACTGTTTTGCAGTGAGAGCTGGTGTTTTGCCTGATCACTTCTCTCCATTTATCTCTCGATCTGCATGCTTCTTTGGCAGACCTTTCAACAAAGAAATCAACATACATGATCAAGGAAGGGATTCTCATCCCAAAGCTTCTACCACTGAGCTACTAAGGAATAACGGGAGATTCGATCTCATAGAGTTCAATTCCCGTTCTCAACTCATAACCAATATGAGCTCGAAGTTTCCTTCGTAACTCCCGGAACTTCTTCGTAGTGGTTTCGTTACATGCCTCATTTCATAGGAAACCTCAAAGTGGCTCTATTTCATTATATTCCATCCATATCACAATTCCATTCATTTAATATCCATTTGGTGTCCATTGACATAAGAGATGTCGTTTCTAGTCTATATCTTTATATTTCTATATATGGAAAGTTAAAAAATCATCATATAATAATCCAGAAAAGAAATTGAGATAGAAAAGAAAAAAAGGAGGTTTGGATGAATGTATTAATCATGAGGCATACCTTTGTGCATCAGCATGAAAGCATCATGCATGATTTTCCTTACAAATTCAACATGCTAATTTCACACATCAATCAGCCTCCACTAAAGAAAAGGGAAAAGCAAAAGCTTTGGGCCCATTTTCATCTCTATGGGTCTTCAAACTAAGGGTGAGCATGGTTCGGGTTGGGCCGGTCCACCCCTTAACTCTAGGACCAACCCGTACAGTTCTCAATTTTGGGACCGAGGACCGATCCTATTGAGCTTGGGAGGCGAGGGACTGGACCGACCCAATGGGTTCGGTTTAGTTCAAGGTCAACCCAAGACCAAGTGATAATTTTTTATTTAATTTTTGTACTCCTTAAAAATCGATTGAGGATCGATCGACCCAATGGGTTCGGCCCGGATTCAAGGTTAACCCAGGGACTAACCAATAATTTTTTTTTTATTTCATTTTTTATACTTCTTGAAAAGGCAATTGAGGATCGTACTGACCCAATGGGTTCAATGATGAGCAAGGTTAGCTAAGAAATGCAAGCGGTGAGGGTCAAGTGGGGTGAGCGTCAAATATAATGAGTATCGAATGTCGAGCGGGGAGCAACAAGCCAAGTGAGCATCAAGCGGCGAGCGGCACGAGTGACCCAAAGTGAGCGAGGCAAGTGTCGAGTGGCAAGCGGAGAATTTTTTTTTTTTTTTTCGATTTTAGCAAATTAAAGACTAAGAGGACAAATAAAACAGAAGAGAACGAATATTATAGGAGAATACCATAAGGTGCATTTTCGGATGCCACAAGGACTCCTCACAAAAACATTTTCCTTCTTTGTAAATTATGACTATTGACACCATAAAAGACATTAAAAACCTAAGTTATTAAAGAACAATGTAAATTTACTTAAACTCATTAAAGAGTTGTTTAATGTTATTGACGCCGTTTATTTTAAGGTTTTATTTATATAAAAATTTATAAATAATATATATAGTCAGGGTTGGTTCGGGTTAGACCAACCCGAAACTCTCGTAACCGAGGACCGACCTATAAAGTGTTGGTCAAGGAATTCTAAGATCAAGGATCGACCTAATCTCTTTGGGAACCGAACCGGGATCGGCGCGGGTTGGGCGATCCGTGGTCACCCAAGGTTAACCCTTAATCGATGCTTACCCCTACTTTAAACTACACCCGAGCCTTTCCGGGGCCAAGGGGAAAAACCAGGATTTTAATTTTAAGGGTTCTTGGTGAGTTGGGCTTTAGTGATCGTCGTTGGCACATCTTTTCTTAGGGTCAAAATCGTCGTTGTCACTTCAATTGGCAAACTGTCTCCGCAGTCTCCTTTTCGCTTTTGATAAATGGCTCGTGCCCTCACCCTTTCAAACATTTCTGTGGTCTTCTACAAGGTGGTCTTCCATATGATCTGTTTATATCCCATGGCTGAGCCCTTTCAGCTTTTTTTTTTTTTTTTTTTTTTTTTAATGACCTAGGGATTATTGAAGATTACCCTTTGGGAATCACACGATCTTCCGGTGCTCGGTAGCACCGGTGGGGCCTTACCGTAAGCCGCTATTCAGACATAAACCCTTAGGGAGTTGGCCTAGTAAACTACCTCTGGGACCTCCATTTAAATCGCGAGTATCCGAAAATTCAAACTCGTTCCCTCGGCGATGAAGTAGCAAAACCCAACCATCATGGCTACCTACCGGTGGATCCCTTTCAGCTTCTTTTATATATCTACAAAGTCGTTTAATGTCCTCGAGGCATATCTTTTGTCTGCAGATGACTTGCTATTTCGTTTCGAGCCTATTAGCGGGGGCCATTAACATTGTCTAAAGCAACATTACTGTGGCCTCGCAACGAAGTTACCAATTTCATAATAGATGAGCTGTTTTTCAACAGTTCACAACGATCCAATGTCTATGATGGTGTTGAATTACAGGAGCCAACGGGAGAATAAAATTAAGGATAGGAAGTTGGTCGCCCCCAGATCCACATTCAGATATGTAAGTGAGGAAGGAAGAAGAAAAAAGAGTCTGATGAAGTCAGTGTGAACCACTGCGATTCGCCCCAGTGGCCACCGTTCCAACATGGAAGGGGGAGGTGAGGGGTTCAAATCCCCACATTCTCAGGGGGATGGGGTGGGGACGCGTAAGTTTCAGAGTGGGTTTCGACTTCCACGCCCGTAAGAGGCAGGCAAAAGTCCGAGAGTGAGTGTAGAGTAGGCATAGAGTATGACCGACAAAAAAAAAAAAGTCAGTGTGGGGCCCACTGTGCACACATGGCAACTAATGAATGGACTACTATAAATCCTATATGATACTACTTGAGCACTTAATATTTTCTCGATCGGAGAGTAGAGACTGTCCTCCCACAATGGATAATTATGGAAAAGTTCGAGTAAGTTTGCAACACATTTTCATATATGGGACACTTGAATTTCCTAATGACCACAATCACGATCATGACCATTGGAAAACGGAGAACTTTGGATGGAACTCGGTAGTTCTGTCAATTTTCCTTCTTTACTTGTCGATATCTCAATGATTCGTAGCAAATATTTTCCGATATTGTAGACATGAAACAACGTGACGTCACAAATTAGATCAGCTGTAGAGCTTGCTAAGTTCTTCTTGCTGCAACTGTACCCAACATAATTTATCAATTTACTAACCAACCTTCTCGACATCGTGGTCCTTTTTGCTGTTATTGGCAAAGGAAAAGAGTATCCTATTGCTTAACCCGCAAAGAGAGCCATGTAAATTCATACCATTTCGCTTGGATTGAAATTTGCGATTCGATGGATGAAAGGAAGAGCATATGGTAAAAGAGAAACAGGGTTGTGATAGTACAGCATCATTCTGCGTCTCATTTAGAATTTCTGATGTAAAGTGAAAAATTAGTGGACTTGTGGAAAAGAAACTCAGTCTCTTATATTTTGAATAATCCTCCGATCCATGTAAATGGGGGGAAGAAGGAAAAGAACAAAAGAAAATAACAAAGTTATGTGTGCTCCACTTGTCCTTTTTTTTTGTTTTTGGATTGAATAGAGGAGGTTTGCCATGGTTCAGTTTCTTTGCTTTGACATCAACTACCTACTTGATAGTTTTCATATTGCTGTTTTAGTCAAATACCAAGCAGCGAGTCATTCTCTTAAATTTTTTATCCTTGTCACTCAATTCATAAGGAAGCAAAATTACTCTTCCAGATTGCTTTGTTAATGGTTCTAACAGAGGAGGCTTGTTTCTCTGTTCGTGGAATAGGTGAAGTACTTCATAACTATGGCAGGGTATTTACGCTGGAATTGCATCTATACCGTTTTGTGGAGTAAGTACTTCATTCCTTTCCCGTTTGATCCATTCCTTTCGCCAATGATTAGCAGAGAGAAGGAAGCTAACATCAGCGAGAAAGTTAAATATCCTTTCAGAAAATGCGAAAGACTTCTTGGTAAGTTGATATATATGATGAAGAGATAATCTGTTTGGCTATTCTAGAGTAGTTCTCTCTGGTAGAATCGTACATGACAAAGGTAAGAAGAAATTGGCTTCTCAAGTCTTTCCTATAATTATTTCCAAATACCATTATTGCATTTGCAGCGTGGTTTTAGATTGATTTGGCATTAGGATGCACCATTCTCTAGTGCTCTCTCGGTTGAGGTCAGAGGGGGATTGGAGTTTGCTTATATCACTGCAGTTTGCTCTTTTGGCTTCTTTTACATTCTGGTATTTTCTTCGTTCTTGTGGACTATTTGATCGAGCTACGAAGGGTCACCTCTGACTATGTCCAGCTTTGGCTCGGTCTTCATTGTCATTTTCTGATTTACATTACCCTTTGGTTATATCCAGGCTACTATTTCTGCACCATCAACAACTAGCTTCTTTACATGTCCACATGTAGAAATACTGCGCTAAACTAATTGACTCTCTTCGTTCATTCCTCTCTGTGTTACCACATCTTCTAGTCTGCTTCGTAAACCTTCATACAATCACAGGAGCACTTGGCACCCGCTGGTTATTTGAAGATTCTGACCGTGAGCACGATTCTGTGTTAAAAGAGCATATATTTAGAAAGGAAGATTTTTTGTTTATATCTTCTTGAGGGTCCTAATTTTGTACATCTTACCATATTATCCAGTGAAGAAATTGTATATCCATTCCAAAGTTGGTGTGGTCCACGATTCTCTTTGTATAAGATAGGAGCCGTGCGTAGGTTCATAATCCTTGTTTTTAGCTTCATGTGTTTGATTTGCTTGTGATTTTTCTCAATGCAAAACCTCATTTCACTTGCTATTGGCTCACGAAGTCTACATGTTCTTTCAATTAATCAAGGCGGGAATTGCCTGTTGTTTCTGCTGGACCTTCCTAACTATCTAAAAGGTTGTAAATTTCTCCCAAAATTAAACAATGAATGCGTGCATCAGAGAAACTGAACCTACAAGGAAAGATTTGCTAGCTTGGAGAACCTGGTCCTTATTATGGTGAGTTTTGTACGGTGTTTTGATTTTGGACTGTCTTTTGCAGCTTCATGATGCTAACATATTTTATTTCCCCATTGTTTGAGCAAGCGTGTTGATACCAAAGGAAACATCCTGGTTCGGATATATCCAGATGGAACTTTTGACCCTGCCTTGCCTGCACAGGAGGTAATTATTGTGTTGCCTGGACACATGATTAACATTCAGTAGTTTGTCATTGAATTATGGTTTGTTGGTTTTTTTCCCCCGCCATGAAACCTTTTATATCTTGAAGACAAATTAGCTTAAAGGTTTTAAAGCACCTTAGCAGGAGTACCTTGAAATGCAATTGTCAGCATTTTTAGCTACCGATGCTCGCAAACAGAAACGAGGTTATTTTTGGGTAATACTGATGGTCACTGATAAGCAGAGGTAAAGTATTTATGCTAGATCATAGTATAATCTCTCTGTGGTTCAGAAAGCATGCACTTTGAAAGATTCCATTCTGTTGAGAATTATTTCCTGTACTCAAGCCAATTCCATAATTAA
The DNA here is from genome assembly GCF_016545825.1 of Eucalyptus grandis. Taxonomy (NCBI): domain Eukaryota; kingdom Viridiplantae; phylum Streptophyta; class Magnoliopsida; order Myrtales; family Myrtaceae; genus Eucalyptus; species Eucalyptus grandis. Next base: position 6,445,148 of record NC_052612.1, read on the forward strand.
GATTTTGCTCGAGGACTTATTGCAATATGGTGCTGTCACTGTGGGTTAAGCTCATCGTAACATGCTTTTACCCTTACTCGATGATACGATATGCATCCTTTTATCATTAATCCAGTGGGAAAAGAGATGAATGTACCTATCCGATGCATTTCCTGCAGACCGAGCTTACATTGAGGATTGGATTGGATAGAAGACCTTGGATGAAGCTGGGAAAGTCAAATTATCAACATCTCTGAGAACCATCTCCAGTCAAATTTATATTACCTTACTTGGTGGATGATGCAGCTTCAGCGAAGAACGTGGCAACTGGAGCAGGTTCCAGTAGTTGGACCCCTTGGGTTCAGGGTTTCTATCGAAGAATGGTTAGGCTGTTCAAGGATCGGCCTCTGCTCCTCTCTGTGCATTAGCGAGTGATGCAGGATGTATTATACACAGGAACATGAAAGATGAAGCGAAATGATGTTTTTTTTTCTCCGTGAGGGAGCAATTGAATTTTTGTAGGTTGACATGGTGATACGTTCATGGTTTTGTCTACCTAATTTTTTGATGATGTCCAGTGAACTTGAAAGTTCTGAGATTACACTGAAAGGTGACATTCCCATTTCTATGAAGGCTCATGAAACTTTTGAAATAATCGAAAAAGAAGGATCTTGCATCAGCCATGACTAGCTCTTAATAGATGCTCAAAATGTTATGGTATTCCGGCAGTTTTGCGCAACTATGCCATTAGAAGTTGAAGGCAAGTCCAAATTCAACGGCAACTTCAACTATCTGCTAGTAAACATCACATTCTTGGGCAAACTTTCCTCTATCTACGCCTTCTTGTAAAACTAAAAAAGATATTAGGCATTGGTGAATGCATTACAATATTGCTAACTTACCAACTTTTAATCTGCCCGCTTGAAAACTTAAGAAGGCATTGGTAACTTACTAATTCATTTGACATTTGTCTATTCATTACCATGTCGGAACCTTGCTAACCTCTTACCCGATCTAACTTACAAATCAATTTGATGTCAGTAAATTCTTTACTATGACAATAGTTTATTAGCCTTTAGCTTGTCCGTCTGTAAAATTTTAATAAAGATGATAACTTACAAATCAATTTGGCATTGGTAGATTCAGTACAATACGGGTAACTCACTAACCAGTAACTTGATTTTGCGAGTTCACATCATAAACTTCCCCAAACATCAACCAACTTGAAGAATGTGTAAGGAATTCATGGAAATAAAAGTAATGGCAATTCACTGTAAGATCAAATAAAACTCATACATGCCATGCTACAAAATCCGACACTTCATTGCAACCAAAAGATTATCACCAAAGAATACCTACAGCAACTGCTCAGCAACTGCTAACCCTCTTGGATTATTTTTTGGTTAACTGTGATGGAGTCGACTTGGACATCCTTCACGTACAGGAGAAGTCTCAACTTGTTGGCCTTTGCAGCGCTCCTGTCAATCTTGAGCACGGCCACAGTTGGTTTACTTTGACTGCTGACAAATTCCCGCGCAGAAGGTCACGGGACTATAGAATCGGCCCAACTTGTTAGCAACTTTCCTAGATAATACCATAATCAAACAATAAGTTTCGGATGTATCTTTTGTGAGAGCTACGTGACGACCCGAGAAAACTTACGTCGGGGTCAAGGAAAAGACTGATGTGGTACAAAGTCAGGCCTAATCCAAACCCAACAATAGAAACGATTCCGAGCCCGATGGTTCTGGGAAATACAACATACGTACAACAAGCAAAGGCTAGTATCATCGCAATCTCAGCCGTGTAAGCGCAATTTGTGGCGGTGCTGGCATATCCTACCCTCAGGTGACCTTTCATGGCAGTAGCAGCGTATTGTAAGGTTAATGCCAGCACTGACAAACCGAACGCTATAGAGTTCAATATCACAAAGGCTTGGAAAGCTGCCCTGCCAGCAAGAATCGCCATTCCATTGTCGTTGTTATAACCTCCGGGCATCGTCAAGGACGCGCCGAAGGCAACTGTGGCTATGAGTACCGACACTAGTATTTGAAACTTGGCAAATACATCGTAATTTTCTTGGTAGGCAATATTCCTTTCTGTGGTTATAGAGATATCATTTGGCTTGTCTAGCCACTTCTTAACATTTTCAACAACCGCGCGTTGAAAATAGAACGCACCAAATTCTCCCAACAAGTGATGAGCTTTTGCGGCAGCGTAGCCGACCTAAAGAATGTACAGAAATATTAATTAATGAGTGGTCTTTCCCAGAGAAATACTTCAAAACCCTCACTCTACACAATGAAAACCCTTTTACAACAAGCAGAAGTCCTAGGGAGTGCTAACATAATGAAGAATTCATTCAATTCATCTCTTTTAGATAAAACCAGTAAATAGAGTCTTTTGAATTAAACAATTACAGTTTTGGGTAATCATATAATTAAGTGAGATAATCTACGAATTGGTTGAAATCCGTTTCCCAGATGGGGCAGAGTGCAGGTTCTCTGTTTTACCTCGAAACTGTTTGAAAGGGGGCACAGAAGAAACAGAAGGAATTTAGCTAAATATTGTACAAACTATTCTGATTCATTTCTATGAATGTCGCCCAATAGTCGTTTCAAATTCAGAAAGTGCATATCAACTTTTGGATTGGGATTTTCTTAAGTTACACCTTAATGCCACCTCTTAAATAGTGACGCCTCAGCGCAGGAGCCATTAGACAGTTCAGATTTATACTGTACTTTTCTTTCTTTTTTCTCTTTACCTTGTCCCCTAACTTATAGAGGAACCCAACCCCAATGTTTTGCATTGCTTTCAAGATAAATAGGACACTGTTACTTTTGAACAGGTTGAAGACCCGCCTGTCGCATGGATTTGGAATTTAAACTAATTAAACAATTTAGTTTTAATGATATTGTATGATCATCCAGCACAATATTTATAAACTTCAGACATTACATTTTAGAGAACTAATATATATTTATTAACCAAACAAAAAATTTAACTAATGTTGAACATTACTTTACTACGTGGTTTGTCTAAAATTATACCCTGTTATTTAAATATTTTGTTACTAACAAAATATTCAAACTCAATATTGATTTAAACTATTTTTATTTGATGCATTTAGCTAATCTATTAATACATTTTTTTTATGTAATCATATTTATAAATGGGCTTTTATGTGTGGGAATTCGTTAGAAGGTTCAATACTATAAGTATTGCTTCAATTATAAAGACTTCTATTTTTAACATTTTTGCAATAGTAACTACTCGCAAGATAATCATTTGGTAAACTGAAATTTGTATATGACAATGCACATTGATAACCATGTTATAGATTAAAAATAATATATATATTTGATCGCAACCTTTTAGCTACCGTTTGCAATACTCACTAATATGTCTGCATAAATTTTTTAAATAGACTATTTAATTTTACAATTTTTTTATTTTTTTGGGTCTTGAACGAGCTCCTTTTGGTGGATGATGGGCTCAGCAAGAGCCCACCTAGGAAGACGATCCAATAAACCTCCATATCCAATTTGACATTTTGCATTATCACTAAAGGTACATCTATTATGCGGAAAATAAATGATTTTGAAATCTAAAAACAATCGTTTATATCGCTTATAAAAATGAACAAACGAAAATCTATTTTATAGTCCACGAAAATGTCTTGGCATTTATTGTTTTCGATAATGAAATATTTTTCATTAACTAATTATTTCAAATAATATAAATGATCATTTTTATGTGATTATTTTCCAAATTATTCATTTTCTACAAAACTCCATTTGTTTCATTTGACAATGAATGATTTGAAAAATATGTTGCTAAAAATAATTGTTTATATCACTTAACAAAATCAGTCAACGAAAAATATTTTTATTGTCAATAACAATTTACATTACATGAACAATGAGAATTTTTTTATTGATTCATTTTTTTTTTTAAACGATACAAGGGATCATTTTTAGGAAAATATTTTTCAAATCATTCATTTTCTACAAAACATATATACCTATCATTTTGTGCACACATCCAATTTGTAGATAAATTGATATTTTGAAAAAAGAAATAAAGGGATATGACCCTTCACGATTAGTTAATCATAAATATATATCAATTCACTTCACATAGTTATGCGAATTAATGTTGACATTCTGTCGTAGGAATATTAATGATAGATTAAGCGGTATAAAAAAATCCTTTTATTTGTGCCTAATTAATGTAATAGTTAGAGTGCTAATAAATGTTAGGTGAAGTGGGAGGGAATGAAGCTTTTTTTTATACGTGGTTCAACCCCAAAGTTCAATTTTATTCAACTTTCTAGTTAGATATGACTAATAAGATCACTTCACTCCGAGGCCCTTTTTCAAATGCGTGTCACACTCAGTAAAGTAACCTTTGCTGCCATTTGCTATGAAAATTGAGAATATAATCAATATAGTTAAACAATTGAATAAGCAAAACCATGTTGACGTAAAAAGACTTCAATTGGGTTGTTTGTTTGCACGTGAAATGAGTATCACCTGGGTCACAGTTTCTAGACAATACTGAGAAAATTACTCTGTGAATGAACGAATTGGGCTCTATGGTGTTCAAGCAAACATACCTCTTTGTGAGCATAAAAAATGTCATGGGCGGTCAAATGTTCCTTATTTGTGGCTGAACAGTCCACCCCCTTATCTTGTGCCAATATGTAAATGATGTATTTTTTATGAAGCACAGCCAAATGTAGAGCCGTGTTTCCATCAGTATCTTGTTCGTTGATAAGATCCTCCAGGTTTGACGTCCCTATTATGTACTTGACTACCTTTACTTGTCCTCCAATGACAGTTGCATGAAGAGCCGTTTGCCCTTTGTTGTTTATGATGTCCCAAGCATCAGGACAAACTGTAACGAGCTCGTCAATGACTTTGATGTGGCCTTGAAACGCTGCAATGTGAAGAGCTGAATCTCCCTCTTTGTCTAAGCCATATGCCGCAGAAGTATCGTGTTTCAGGAGCAGTCGAACTGCTTCGTCTTTTCCAGAGTAAGCGACATAATGAAGAGGAGTCCACCGAATATCATCTCCTTCATTGATCAAGTCTGGTCTCTTCTCCAAGATTTTATCCGAAACTTTGCAAACACAATAAGAATACGTCACGATTTAGACTGTTTTTAGCATCTTGACATAGATATTTAACACTGCATTTCGTCCCATTTAGCTTTCTCCTTTTTCTCCTTACTAGGGAGGACCATGTCAGGTTACTCTGAAGTTTCTCTAGAGATGTTGTGTAACACATGTAAAATCTAACTTCCTTCAATCTAGCATAATGCAGAAACTTGTAAATTTTTCTATTTTGATAAATGAATTTGTCAAAAATTCATAAAGTTGATTGAGAAGATGCTTCATTTCTATTTAGCAAGGCATCTGCTCTGTCAAGGCTAGAATAAAAGATCAAGGGTTTTTACTCAGATGCCAATCAGAAAATTAAATTGAATGAGGACTTAGCACCTTCTACATCTTCCGACGTTAAAATCATTGTACTCCCTTTTTCCAAGCCATCATAATTTTCCCTCGAGGGTTAAATTTTTTTGCGTTCATACCATGATCTTTTGGAAATATATTGCAATGTGCCCTATCATCAACTGTAAATTGAAAAGCAATTAATCATAAGGAGAAAATGACGAAAAGAAGAAGAATACCCAAAAAAAAAAAAAAAAACAGGAACTGGATGAGAGAGAAAAGGGAAGACGTTGGGGTATGATGGTGATAGTGGTTGACGATGGTGCCCGGGGAACAATATGTAGAAATATTCTGTCTTATGATACTATGTACAAACTCTAATCTTCTTCTTTTGGTCCGCAAACCAAGAGAAGACGAACGAGTTGGAACTTATTTAATTGTCAATGAATATAACAATAAAGAGAATGCACCAGGACTAGCAACTTGAATATTTTCAAAACATAATCCTCACGCAGAAGTGGGTCACGCAGAAGTGTTCAAGAGGCATGTCCTTGGGAAAAGCATGACCTTTTTCACCAATATAAAAGTAATAACAAATAAATAAGGATGCGTTTAGTAACGTTTCTGATTCGAAAAACAGGTTTTTTTTAGAAACACTTTTTTTCTATTTTTATTCCCGGGAATAGTTTTTAAGCATTTGAACATCTTTAGTAACTACACAAAATTTCTGTTTCGAGAAAGAAATATGTTTGATACAACCTCAAATTTTTTGTAACTTAGAATTTCTTTTAATTTATTATTAATCTTCTTACAATTTTTTTTTTTTTTTCTTTCCTCTTTTTCTTTTTCTTCTCCTTCCTTCAGTCGGTTGCTAGCCGACGACCGGCCAGACAAGGGCCGGCCTCGGGAGCCTTGCCGGCCACCAGCAAGGTCCCCCAAGCCTTGTCGTGGTCGGGCGAGGTTCCGCGACCTCGCTTGGCCATCGCGAGGCTCAGGGGAACCTCGCCCGACCACAGCAAGGCTCGGGGGGAACTTGCCGGTGGCCGGCGAGCTTGGGGCAACCTAGCCAGGGGTTGGCGAGGCTCTGGTGAGGTCGCTAAGCCTCGTCTGGCTTGTCACCGGACAACGACCGGCTAGGGGAAGAAGAGAGGAAGAGAAAGAGAAATTAAGAAAGTTAAGAAAAGAAAAGAATAAAAAGCTTGATTCTTAATTTTTGTTTCTTGAGTTGTTCCCGGGAACAAGAAGCAACTTTTTTGTTTCTTGTTTTTGTTCCAAATCTGTTCCCGAGAACAAAAACTTACCAAATGTGTTTCTATTCTATTTTTACTTCCGAGAACAAAAGAATAGAAACACTTGTTCCCAAGAGCGTTACCAAACGTAGCCTAAATGTGCTGTCCCTCTGGAGTAAAGGAATAGAGGGGGACGCTAAAGGCGTGGAAAGATATGAAAAAGGAAGTGGAATCCGCGAGGAAAGAAAACAAAGAAAGAAAAAGAGGGAGTTTAACCAAATATCAAATAAATAATAAAGAGATTAATGCATGGTCAAAATACTGTGATAAGGAGTGTATAAGCCAAAAGAATGAAAAAAAGCGTGGCCGTAATTTTTTTAATTATATTTACAAGATACTAGTGTAGATGGGGGCCATACCACCGGCAATCTCACTAGAGAGAAGCCTTGCATTAGAGAGAGAACTTCGGTTGAAATTTATGTATCACTGGATTTATAATCTTGTGATACTTACTTGTTAGTGAGGAGTGCACTGCGGCATGTAGAGCTGTCAGTCCCTTAGGGCCCTTATGAGAGCATGGCGACGAGGAAGCCTGTAAAATCGGCTCAATGATATTTGGAAGGCTTCGATGTGTTGCAAGATAAAGCGGGTACTCACCAACAGCATTAGTAATATCACATAGGTGAGGATCTTCTTTAATCAGCAACTCAACCACCGACTCGTGACCTCCTCTAATTGCATAGTGCAGCGAGGAATCCTCCTTATTATTCTGTCTCTCAAGTAGCTTTTTGCATGCATCAAGTTGATCTAGTGATTTTGCCAAATCCGTGAAGACTCGAACCGCATGGTCGTTTCCCACTTTAGCAGCAACATGTAAGGGAGTGTCTCCTCTGTCGTTACCTTGCCAAAGAAGGGACGATCTTGATTGATGTTGCAGAATATCTCGGATGAAATTTACCTGCTTGTATTGAGCCGCAACGTGAAGAATATTGTTCCCCTTGGCGTTGTTTGGTGGAAAAGATCCTCTCCATTTTCTGAAATTGTTGTCATCAGGGAATGAAAGTCTCCTGACTTTGCTGCCTCATATACTTTAGGATGCATACTCAGTCTCTCTTTCATTCTCAGGACACGCGGTAGTTGCATGTAAACTTATCAATATAAGCAATGAGTTCAAGTGGGAGGAATTTCTTTGAGCTTTCTAAGAGGACTAGTGTGAACGAAGGATGCTGGAGAGGAAATTTAGTTGAGCTTCCCAGGAGTAATAGAAAGGAGACATTTATATGCATATGGTGGTTCTTCAATTATTCTTATAAAATCGAAATAAATTTATCAAGTTTAGTGAATGGTTTCCAAATAGTCTAATCAGTATGCGTTTTGGACTTCCTGTTTTTACACACAAACAATAATAAGTGGGCCAACTCTTGTTAGAAGGAAGGAGCACAAGTACAAAACAAAAATAATAACGGTAAATAAATTATATAAGCATGAAATTGAGTTAACGGACTGCTTTCCACTCTTCATCAAAATTTGGACCATCGGACATGTATGATTCAAACATTCTTCTTGAAGAATCGAATTTGATTGAACTTATTTATTAAAGTAATGACATTTGTGGGCCCACTTTTAGCTGTAGTTTCCTTTTTCTTTTTTTTTTTTTTTTTTTTTTATTTGACCGACAAATCCTTTACTCTTTTCAGTCTTCATGGTCCTAGTTTGTCGTGAGTCATGCATTCTCACCATGTTACTTGTGATGGAAGATTTACATACATAAACTTTTTCCGCTCAAAGATTTACATATGCAAACTTTTATGGTGCACGAACTTAGGTAAAAATTAGTTGACGCCCAATTTGAGGATCGTCTCTACTTGTATGATCCATTGGCAAAACTTGGAGCTCATAATCATATCTTTTCTATTGTAATGTTTGCTTAATATACCATAACGAGTAGAAATCTAAAAAAAATTATGATAGTTCAATGACTATCTATCGAAAAAAATGAGAGAGAGAGGGAGGGAGGCTGGGCAAGACCGAACCTGCTTTGCTTTGTCAGTGAGGGCTAGTGACCCTTGGTGGGTTGCCGGTGAGAGCTTCCAGGCCCTCATCCGTGTCACATAGTGGTCGTCATTGTGAATTTATATGTAGAGTTGAATTAGTAAGACTATTCTTCTGATGTTCTAAACTTCTTATCTCTATGGAACACTAGCTACAACTATGTCTGTTAATGGAATTTGGCAAATTAGTATCTTATTTGAACCCCGGTGACATTATGTTTATTTAGAACTGAATAATCTGTAAACGGCAAACTGCATTGGCAATGGGTTATTTTGTTTAACTTAACTTTCTATTTTTTTCGTGTATGTTGGTCTAGACTTCCCACATAGGCGCCATCATTAATCTTTTTTCAGTTCATTAGAAAATGGACTTATTTTTATTGGTTTACTCTTTCCCCTGTCTCTTACCATGTAGAGAAATAGGAGGCGGCTCACGGGACCCGTGGACTATGCCACTTCTAGAGCAGGCAACTTGTCGACTATTGCTTGTTATCCATGATGATTTACATATGATGACTCCGTGACAATCTGTTATGTTCCTTGCCTTTCAGACTGACGTCGCTTGTGAGAAGGTGTTGACAGTTTCGGTGAGATATATTGTCTTCTGGTACCTAGAGTTCACTTTTACCAGAACAATTTTGATATCACAGGTGCAGAACACGAGCGAACGAACTTAGCGATGGCTTCGACATAGTCAGGCTTTCTCAGGCAATGACATTGAATGTCGATCTTAACCACATTATAAGTCTCTAACTATGCATTCCCTCTTGTTGATGGAGATAGTAATTCTTTTTTTTTTTTTTTTGGTCGAAATGGAGAAAGTAATTCAATTGGACATGGAATTGAACATATTGAGAAGTTTGTGAACCTTCATTTGATGCAAGAGAAAATCCAACAGCTGTAAGTCGAGTGAGCAAATTGGGTTGACACCATCAAAGAGCCTGGACTTAAACTGGCTTAAACTGTTAGGACAGGACGTAATTTTTCATCATCTCTAGTTTCAATAGTTTATATGTTAGGAAAGAGAAGACGTTGGTAATGACTGCACATCTTATTGACAACAATTTTAGTTAAAATTAAATTTATTATTTTAAGTTATTGAGGTAGTGAAAAGTTCAAGGTAGTATCCTCGTGGAAAACTTGAAGTACGTTTAAAATCTACACTAATGCTTTTGAAAGCTTAAAAATGAAAGCTATTAGTAGCCAGTATTTACCTAAAAACATGGGGTTTAGATGCTGCAATGGTCAGCTCTTTGTAATTATTCTGTGCCGTTCTATGTTGTACTCCAGTAATTCTTAGGTAACATAACCAGCATACTGCATTGATGCAGTATATCGACAACACAGTTAAGCTCAATAAGTGATAAATGGATAAAAGATAATGTTGTAATCTATGTATTCTTATTGTTGTCTTTGTCCTGTTGCCGGTTACCTAGTTTCTCATGTACATGGTTAAGAGTTATCCGTCTACCATCATTTTAACTTGCCAATCTCACAGGGCACCATGATTGGTCGAGGCGTTGTCGAATTTTGTGATGGAGGACCTCCGGTGAGAAAAAGTTCTGCAATGAGTGAATTGCACATTTTCATGCTATGTCTTCTTTCTTTTCAATATTGAGGTGAAAACATGTGGCGAATTACTTTATATTGTTCGAAGAATTTATTCCCCTTTGTCCTTTCACAAGTCTTATAGTATTCTTCTTTATTGTACTACTGGCCAGCTTTTGAGATGTGCACATAAAATTCTCTTTCTTGTGGTTGTTTTCTTAAACATGTGGTTGAAGTATAATACTTTGAGTCTGCCGAGAAAATGCGATTCCACTTTGCAGCATGACACTTTGTTAAGCCATGCCACGATGGTGTAAATTTCTCCAACTTCTCGAGAAAAGGACGTCATGAGTGCCATAATTTCCACACGGTATTCTCTCTTCTCCCTTTTTTTTTTTGATCATTTCAATTGCATAACTTATATATAGCGTTCACTTAAGTACCATAACTCTTTTTTTTCCTGATCACTTGAGTGTCATTTAAATTTTCAATCGATCACTTAAGTACCATAACTTTTTAAAATTGTTTACCACAAGTGCTACACTACATCAAATTTGCAGCACTTGGGTGAATATTTTAAAAAAAATTTGGCATATAAGTGATCGATTAACCATAATGACACTTAAGTAAACGTTTTTTTTTATAGAAATTATGGCACTTAAGTGGTAGGAAAAAAAAGTTATAACCCTTAAGTAAGCGCTATATGAAAGTTGTGACACTCGTAATGTCTTTATCCCCAACTTCTAGTTTGATCCTAGAAGTAATACTTGATTGCAGTTGTGAGCTTTTTAACAGCAAGTCTCTTCCCAGAACACTGCCTGCGCTGGTAATGCTGTGGGCCTAGACTAAGGACCTTAACTACGATGACATAACTCAACTGAAGCTCCTTCAATCTGGCTTCATTTTTCAAGCATGACATTGAGGAAAAGACTGCCTAGAGAGAAGAGGAACAATATTTTGGCAAATGTTTAAGTAGGAATTAGTGACGGGAATGATTTCCATGAAATAAAAGATTAGCTTCCTCATAGGGGAACGTCGGGTTTTAAGGATGATGCAATAAACTTCTACATTCGTGTATTTCAAACGGTCTGCAGCACATTGCTGCGCTAATTCCCCATCGCCAACCAGCTTGCTAGATATTCTGGAGAACTTCGGATGTAACTTGGTAGCTACGTCATTTTTCCTTCTTCAGTAGTCGAAAATCTCAATTGTTCATATTGAATATTTTCCCACACTACCGACATGAAACAACGAATTAAATCAATTATAGAGCTTGCTAAGTTCTTTTTTGCTACAACTGTACCTAATATAATTGATAGATCTGCTGATCTACCTTCTTGGTGTTGTGGTCCTTTTTGCTGTTATCGGCAAAGGAATAAAGTACTACTACTTAACCAGCGAAGAGAGCCACGTTACTTTAGACTCTTTCACCTGAATTGAAATTTATGTTTGATGAAAGGAAGTGCAAATGATAAAAGAAAAGGGGAGTTGTGATAGGACGGTATCATATTATGTCACATTTATAATTTCTTATGGAAAGTGAAAAATTGAAAGTGAAAAATTTGTGGACCCACAGAAAAGAAAATTCGGTCTCTGCTTTTTCAAATGATGACACTTCATTTCCAAGTAAATGCAGTAAAAAAGGAAAAGAAAACAAGAATGAAAGAAATGAATAAAGTTATGTATGCTTTCCATTTGTGTATTTATTTTTTAGTAAGTGGACAATAGAGGAGGTTTGTTTCCATGCTTCTTTCGATTGCCATAGACACCAACTACCTATCTGAGAAATTTCAAATTGCTGTGTTATTCGAAAACCCAGTAGTGAGTCGCCCTCCTAAATTCTTTGATCCTTGTCACTCAATTCATTCGGAATCTAAGTTACTTCTCCAATGTGCTTTTGTTAACTATTCTAACATACCAGGCTTGTTTCTTTGTTCGTGGAACTGGTGAAGAACTTCACATCATTAGTAGATACCTGCACTTAATGAGTTCAAAGTTTTTAGAACACCTTAATAGTAGCACCTTGAAATGCAGTTTTCAATGTCTTTACTCATTAATGTGGGAAAATGATACTATAAGCACTATAACTCTCGAACAGCGCTTACTTCAATGCTAAAATTTTTGGAATGATTACTCAAAGTGCCACTCTTTAAAAAAAAAAAACAACTTTAGTTCTATCGACGATTTAGGTTGTTGGAAAAATCTACATGGCAGTATTTTATTATATAAACTCCAATGTGGCTTGCCGGCATGATAAAGTCAGAAGTATATCTCTGACCGACGTCCTTTAGAGATTGTTTGCCCCAAATTAAGGAATTGGGCCAAAGTCAAAGTGTTGTTGAAAAACCCTAATCCTTTGTCGCGAACTCTTTTTTCTCGGCGCCCACATCAGGGGCGAGCGCCTAAAGGAGGTTAATGGCTCGGCTGAATTTATTATGCCCGGACTCTCCCAAGTCCACTAATTCGCGACTTAATGGTTCAAGTTTTTAACCTGTAAGTCAATTTTAAAACGGAGTCACCACTAATCGATTTGGGGTGGGTTGATTAGAAACCCAAGTGAAGTATCGGGAGAAATACTCACTCCTACGCAACCAGAGAAATTAGGATCGGGGACTTGATTACACTAGTTAATCACTAATGCCCTTTCGGTACCTAATCTTGTTTAAACCCTGAGGTTTTTTTTTTTTTTATGTTCGAGGGATTTTCCATACATTTTTGGGAGGAAAAACATTTTTTTTTTAGTCTTTTTCTAATTTTTTTGGACACAAAAGGGATTTTTGGTATTTTTGGAAAATACAAGTCTTTTTGGCTTTTGCTGAATTTTTTTGGCTTTTTCATGAATTTTTGGCTTTTTTTGGATTTTTGGCATTTTTTGGAAAATATGGAATATTTTTTATTTTTCTGATTTTTCAGAAAATAATTTTTTTTTTAATATTTTTCAATATTTTTTGGTTTTTTTTGGAAATTAAAATATTTTTAACATTTTAAAACATTTTTCGGTTTTCTGGAAATTAAAATATTTTTTAATATTTTTTTTTGAAAATAAATTATTTTTTATTTTTCTTTTTTATTAAAATATTACATAAAATAATAAAAAGCCGACCCAGGTTGGATCCATAGGTTGGGTCCGACCCGGTCGACGACCCAAAACGCGCACGGGCCCGACTGGATTTTTTTGCTTTTTTCTTAAAAACTCAACCCACACACACACGGAATTGGGCCTATTAAAAAAGGATGCCCGGCCCAAGTTGAAACCGGCCCGACGAGTGTGTCCGACCCGGGAAACCCTACCCGGAAACGGAGGAACCGGGTCGAAAGGACCCGCGAACCGACCCAGTTCCCGGCCTCCTCTCTCCTTCGTTTGCTCGCGGCGTTGGTGGGAGGGACCGAGGCGTCACCGGGCATATGGCAACGACGGCGGCGACGACGGAATAGACGGCGATGATGGCGGCGACGGCGACGACGATGGAGACGACGGCGACGACGGTGGAGACGACGACGACAATCTGCTCAGCGAGGACGACTGACAATGGGTCTGTGATGGGGGTTTCAGTGGCGGCACGATTCGAAAAGGGGGAAGATGCGACGGCGGCGACACGACCGGCGGTGGTGATGGTTACCGTTACCTGTCTGTGATGAGGTGGCGAATGGTGGCGGTGACAGGAGGTAGTGACGTCGGCCCCGTAGCTCCTAGATCTAGTGTGGCGTCGGCGGATCGATCGCGACGCGGCTCGACGGGGGGTCTCGGCTTCTCGGATCCGGGTCCTTCAAACCTCCTCTCTCCGGCTTCGACTTTCTACGGCCTCAGCTTCTCCGGATCTGGCCCTCCTCTTTGATTTCTCTCTCACTCAACCTCCACATGCTCGGATCTCTCCCCTTCGGGCTCGCTTGCCGCCGGCCTCCCCCGAAGTCTCTCGGAGGGAGGTCGATCGAGCTTCGCGACCCGATTTCTCGCGTGCTCGCTCGTTGATTCTCCTTGAAGTCTCCCAAGGGAAGATCTCCGAGTTCGCTGTGCCTCTCGTCGACGGAGGTGCTCCTCTATTTATAGGCAAGGAGCAGGCCGGTCGACGGAGGTTCGGCCGTCGGCTCTCGCACGCCGACCGGAACCTCCCGGCTGAACCGACGTCTCTTCTGAGCATTAAAGGGGCGCATTGAAGGCGCATGTGCGTCGCCCTCCCCTTCAGCGGCCTACCTCTGTGCCTCTCTACCGTAGGCTACCCTTGAGCGCGTCGCCGGCCGCCGCGCGGGATGCACAAAGGCAGATGAGGAAGAAGAAGACAGGAGGAAGAAGAAGAGAGGGGGGGCCAGGTCGTGCGAAAGGAAAAAAGAAAGAAAAGGGGGCTGACTGCTTTTCTTGCTTTTATTACTTTTTTTTGTTTTTGTTTTTGTTATTTATTTTGTTTATTATCCAAAAAAGGAAAAACAAAGATTAAAAGAAATTAAAGCCTAAATAATAACCTAAATCAAAATTTAGGTGTCAACATCCTTATTTGTCAAACTGGGGCAAAATCATCTTATCAAATCGTGCACTAAGAAGAACACAGTTTAGAAATGTTGAAAATTTGTCCACCATACGATTTCACTACAAGGCCCTATCTTCAATCCTCCATCATGTCCTCATCTTCACTACAAGGCCTCCTCTTCCTCCTCCAAGCTAAGAAGAACCGGTCCCTTCTTCACCCATTCTTCGGGTTTCATCATCCTGAGCTGTAGCGCAGGAGAATCAGAGCATCATGAAGACAAACGAGAGGTGAGAAAGAGGGCTCTGTTCTCTGTTGAGAAAACAGAGCTCTATTTCTCCATTGCGTTTGCTCTATGTTCTCCTCACCGCATGCGTACACAAACGCAAGAACACTGAGATTTTCTTTTCAGTGTTACTATTTTTCTTTTGCCCTTTGCTCATCGCTTATGTCCAAAACAAACCTCCAACATGTAATTATTCTCCTCTTCCAAAACATGACTGAAACAACCTCCCAATTTCTTTGACTTCTTCAGATCCACCCCTCTTTTACGTAAAACCAAACTCTTCTTCCAATTTTCTGTCCCAAATTTGTGATCTTCCGCTTCATTTGTTTGGTTATTGCAGTGTATTCATTTTGATTCAGTTCTTGGTTGCACGTCGCGAAGATAATAGAGAAGAGTTTTTTTTTTTTTTGGGGGGAGAGAGAAGCCTTGTCGCTTTGTTCGTATTGCCCGTTGGATGAAAAAAATTTTCCCGGTTGGACTTCTTATTTATGTGAAAAGCCATGCATGAATAAAAATTTTACTAAACAAGCCACCTAAGATGAATTGTCGAAATTTATCTCGAGAGGCATTTAAGTGATTATTTTTCTTCCGATATGACACTCAAATGATCACTCATAGCCTTAAATTAAGCACTGAAAATTGTGCATTTTTACTGTCATTTTTCTACACCTATCCTCTCTGAAATAGAAACTGATAAGCATCGGTAAAGTATTTAAGCTAGATTAGGATGTGATGTCCCTGTGGTTTAGAAAGTTCCATTCTTTTGATAATTATTTCAGGTACTCAAATTCCAAATTTAATAATTCACTTGAGAACTTGCACAGGCATAGATATATGAAATACCAAGGAACTGGAATATTTTTAATTTCTTGTAACATTGTTATTAACTTGGAATTAATTGTTCTATTTTTTTTTTTGGAGGTTTATGCCATTAAAAATTCGAGACCTTTATCCTCTTGACACATTTATCCAAATTAATTTTAGTCTCATAAAAAATTCACGACACATTTATTTCAAACTAATTTTGTCTCTCAATAAATCCCAAAATTGGTAACTTGACCGAAATTTACCATCAACATTAGATCCTAAATTGCTAAAGGATGCTAGATTTGGGTCAAGTTACCGATTTGGGATAAATGTGTCATGAGAAATTAGTTCGAGAGATGAAAATATAATATGGGATAAATATGTTATAAAGTATTAATTTGAAATTTTTTATAGTATTAATCCTATTTTAATTGCATCGTATATGGTGAGCCAAGACATAGTACAGAATGGAAACATTTTTCTAAGCTTTATATATGAATGATTAACCATGTTGGATGTACGATAAATAAATAAATAAATAAATAAATAATCATGTTGAATGTAACACTGAGGACTACGGAAATCACTATCTTTACCGAGCTTCCTCCCCTACAATCTTATGGCAAACAAATAGCAAGAAGAACCCAAAGAATAAATAGGTATACAAATAATACGCAACAACAAATTTTTTTTTTTTTAAAAAAAAAAGGGGCTAATTTGGTCTTGATCTATGTTCTATATAGCCCACAAGAGGAGTTTTGTTCCATTCGCCAAACATGTAAGCTTCAGCCCGGATCAGTTCGGACGGCCCATGTCCAAATTCGTTGATCCCACGAGAGGAATAGAAAATTTGCTCTGGAAGAGAAGCTCCGTTCGAGAAGCTTGTGTATTCTTCCCCCGCCACCTTTGGACGTCGCCTTCCTCCCCTGGCCGTCGGACGGTGCTCGCCTCCTCTGGCCATCATCGATCATCATTCTCGGAAAAACACTGATCGGAGAGAAAACCATTTTTGAGGCACGCATACACCCTTGTGAGAAACCACACGGGCAAGGACGATCGGAAAAGAGGAAAAAGCTCGCACTCTCTTAGCGCACTTCTTTTGAATTTCTTTTTCTTCGGTCATCCTCATCCGCCAGTAATCGCCATCGGTTTACCATCACCGGCCATCGACTAACGTACGTACTGAAAGAGGACTAGAACAAAAGGCACCGGTTGAAATCACTCGATGGTATTAAGATTTCTTCCGAATCCTTTGCTACCTCTTCATTGTCAATGTGTTTTTGGCCGTGAAGACTTGAAGCAATTCGTGTTTGTCTGAAACTTCATTACCAGCTGAGTTTTTCAGATCCTTCTCGTGCGAACTCGACCAGTAACTGCCCTTCCCTACTATACTCTGTTTTGATGAATAAAAGTAACCGAAATGACATGTTCTAGATTAGAATAGAATCGGTTCAAATTCGTATTCATTATTGATGATTGCGTGCTTGGAATGATTTAATTTGAACCTGATCTCTAATCCGAAGTCATTGCGCTCTGTTTCACTTCTCCGCCTAGTGCACGTAACATGTTTGATAAAATGACTCCGAAGTATAGTCTGCATATAATTGATTGATTGGTTGGTCATTAAGCGTGATTTAGTAGAATTTTACGCATTGACCGAGACCGCCACACCTAGGGGTGAGCGCGGTTCCCGGTTCTTAAAGGATTGGTTCCGGTTCCCGGTTCCATTTTTCCGGGAACCGGAACCGGTCGTGGAACCGGTTTCGGAACCGGTTAGGGTTCCAAAAGGAACCCCCCTCCCCCGAGACTCTCGAGACTCCCGACCCTTTCACTTTCAGTTTTTCAGAGTCTCGCCGGACGCCGCTCTGAGTCTCACCGCCGGACACCGCCACCCTCAAGGTCACCGCCGCTGAATGCCGCTAGATGCCAGTCGCTGACGTCGCTTGCACGAACCTCGCCGCTGGATGCCCGTCGCTGCCGTGCTCGCTCCGCCCGTTGTTGCCGTGCTCTGCCTCGACGCCTATTGCCGACTACTTGACGCAAGCAGATCTGAGCCGAGCTCATCTCCGCTCGCGACCCACCACCGCTGCTCGCGCCAGA
This sequence comes from Eucalyptus grandis, assembly GCF_016545825.1. NCBI lineage: Eukaryota > Viridiplantae > Streptophyta > Magnoliopsida > Myrtales > Myrtaceae > Eucalyptus > Eucalyptus grandis. The sequence goes on from NC_052612.1 coordinate 6,463,063, forward strand.
AGCCCCGACGACGTTGATTATGCTGTCTCCGCTCGCGACGAGCGGACCCACCGCCGTTGCTCGCACCAGAAGCCCTGACGACGCCAATTCTGCTGTCTCCGCCGCGACCCACCACCTTTGCTCGCGCTAGAAGCCCCGACGATGCCGATTTTGCTATCTCCGCTCGCGACCCACCATCGCTGCTTGCGCCAGAAGCCTCGACAACGCCGATTCTGCTGTGAACAACTCGTAACCTCATGGAAATACATATTAGTTTTGGAGTGAATATTCACCATGTTGAAAGTGGCTGGCTAGTGTAGATTTGAAGCTGAAGAAATCTGAAGGACCAAATTGATGTTTTGCTGAAGTAAATTAGAACATTCTGGTGCTGTGTTTCGAATCTTTTATTCAAACATGTTTCAACTTTACTCCAGTACTTTGATCTGCTGTTGATGGTCGCTCATGCATAACATGGTAAATGTCTATATTATTATATGCACACTCTATTTATGATTCACATCCTTCGCAACCACTAAACTCCCGTTGATCTTGCAGAGACAGAACACATTTTCACTGCTAGAGGAGCGATTACGAGATCCTTCTCTATTTGTTAGGAAGAATGCTGTTCTTGTGCTCTCCCATCTCATATTGAATGATATGATGAAGGTAAATGGACAGATCCTGGAATATCTACAATGATATAAGTATTATCGATTCATCATGATTGGAAATGCCATTGCTTGTCCAGGTGAAAGGTTATATAAATGACTTGGTTGTTATGGGTTTTGAATGAAATCTTGTAAATGCTAGATTGATTGCGCTTATCCCTGCAACCCTACTTGCCACAATATGGTTTTTGATCCCAATGAACACCCCGAAGTTAGCTTCCTCCGTTAAAGCCTTCTATCTATTCTTGAAGTTTCTTTTGTTATTGGCAAGATGAACTTGAACAATGAAGGGGATACATGATTCTATTTTACTTTTGCATCAGCACAAGTTGCAACACCAAAACCGCATGCTGGTCACTCTGTGTAATTCTTTAATGTATGCAGAGTATTGATAGTAATGAATAAGGGCACCCTTTTCTTCTAATCCGATCTTTCTCCGTGCACTACCTAATTTGTCTGGCAGGTGATTAACCATCTTAGACCTGAATACTTAGAAGATGAAACGGACACCTTCCAGGGTGTGGATGATTGGGATGGTATAACTTCTCATTAAAGAGGAATATCTTCAGAATTTTGATTATGGCATGATGTTTCTACCATTGCTATTTATATATGCTTGTAGGATGTGGAGCAAGGGACTTTATGAAAACTTACTCATAAAATGGAAATTGTCCGAAAACTGTGCTAGAACTTATTCATCCTGTAATTTGATGTGCTATTCAATTGGCCCTTACAGTTCCCTGTGGAGAATTACGTGGAGAATCTCTTAATTTAAGCCAGGAGGTATGCGGTCCTTTTGAGATGTCTGATTCACTAATGGAACTGGAGGAAAGGCTGAAGCTTCAGCAAGAGCCATTGGATCATGGACCTACTATTATTTATGTCCCTACGAGGAAAGAAACTTTGATAATTGCCAAATTCTTGTGTGACTTCGGCATCAAAGCAGCAGCTTATAATGCCAAGGTTTCATTCTGCATAATAAATACCCTTTTTAATTGATGTATTCTCAATTTGATGGTTTCATTTTGGTATCATTCTTGCTTCAAACTACTCCACATTTCTTTTATGCGTGTACGTTATAGTTCAAATTTGAAAATGAAAAAAAAAAAGAACCTATTGAAACCTGAAACCAACCCTGGAACCTGTGATAGGGTAGGTTCCAGATTCTTTGTTTTGACAGGTAAGTTCCAGGTTCCAAATTTTTTGGAACCTGTACCCGAGGGTAGGTTCTAGATTCCAGATGAAATCGAACCGAAACTTGAAACCGCTCACCCCTAGCCACACCTATTCTTGTTCTATTCCCGAGTACGTTTGTCTCCGAGGTGATGGATGGGGATCAATGGCAAGTAAATGGATTCGAGTTAATGACTGGAGTGTCAATCCATTGAAGCATTCGTTTCAGTTTGTTTCTCCATTCTTATGTTCTGTCCATTCCTTTATGTTGCGATTATTGTGGATCGAGTTGATGGTGACGGAGGATGGCCGTAGGCAGTGAGTCTCTGAATTGTACTGTTTCAGGTGAATGTCCATTCATAATTTTAGTGTTTCGGGTCTTGAACTTGACAAGAAAGGATTGGGCTGAATTTGGTTCAAGTAATTCGGATTTGATGAGTTCTTTTAGGGAATTTGGGCTTAATTCGACGAGTTGAGCCCAATTTGATTTTTTTAGGGAAGAATCTAGATAGATATATAGCCCAAAGGACTTTTACGGCCCCGACCTCGAAAGTATAAGTTTGACTCATACACGAACCGGGCCCGGGGCACAATCCGCGTCCCCTTCTATCCAAATAAATAAATAATAATAATAATTTAAAAATAAAAATTTGAAACAAAATTGAAATTTAAAAAAAAAAAAAAAAAAAAGAGGTTAGAAATAGAGGCCTTGACTAGGTTGTTAACTTTTAGCACTAGATTTGGCTTAGTTTCATTTAGTTAGCATACATATAGTTTAAAGAAATTAGTAACTTTGATAGAGTTTAGTTTTAGTAGATTGATCGTCTGGACAAGGAATTGGATTCAACTTGAATTTAGCTCATGAGGATCGCTGTAAGAGGGGCTTAATGATGATCCTTTGCTTGATACTTTATTGGGTTTACTTCTTTTTACTTTACTTTATTGTATCGATTGTGATTGTTTATTTGCTCTTGATTTTGCTCTCGTGGATGGATATCGTTTAGTGGTATAGGGTACTAAAATAGTTAAAAGATTGCATGAATATCTTAGGTACCAAACCAATCTAGCTAAGTTATTGAAAGGGCACTAGGTAGATAATTAGTGTAATCAAGTTATCAATCTTAGAATATCTAGTTGTGTAGAAAGAGGAATATTTTCTTATATCTCACTTAACTTCCAGTCAGTGTTAATAGGCTAAAACATTGCACTAAAACATTGCACTAAAACATTGGAAATTCTAGTGTTGCGTGAGGTAAGGGTTAGGAAGAACTTGAGCCATTAGAGAATCGTCGGTCCATTGTTGGCATTATGTCTAAATCTATCTTTCTCTAGACGTGTCGGGAGGGTCATGACACCTCGGGAGCTGTCTCCAGATCTCTCTCTCTAACATGCAAAATATATAGTACCGTACTTGGTGGATGATGCAACTTTAGCAAACAACATGGCAACAGAGACGGCTTCTAGTAGTTGGACCCCATGGCTTCAGGGTTTGTATTGAAGAATGGTTAGGTTGTTGGAGGATTAGCTGCTACTCCTCTTTGTGCATGGCGAGTGATGCACGTGTTCCACATACAAACACAAAAGACAAAGTAAGATGATTGTTTTTGGCATCACTGTGTGATTAGATTTTCATAGGTTGATAGGGTGATACATTCTTAGCCCTGTGCACCTAATTATTTGATGATGTTAATTACTGGATTGACTTGCAATATCTAAGGTTACTCTAAAAGATGACATTCCCATTTCCATGAAGGCTTATGAAACTTTTGAAATAATCGGAAGGTTTTTGGCTATCTCCTCCTCGTTGATGTTCGGTGCTCTTTCAATCGGAGCCCCCTTTTCTTCTGGTTTTCGCGACTTTGATTATGCTGGTGCAAGGTCTTCTGCTGGTGTGGGGTGTTGGGTCTTGGTGGGTTTTCTCTCCCTCGTCCACCCTTGGACTCCATCGAAGCATCTTGCCAAGCTTGCCTTCCCCGAGTATTAATGCTCTTCAATAAATAGGGTTTTCTGGGTTCCTTTCTACTATGCTGGGCTATTCGAGCGGATGGATACATCCACTCGTGAACTCATTACTTCAGGGAAGGCCCAGAAAGATCGGTCCAGGGGCCATAGCCGTGATAGGAGATCTCATCCTCCTATGGACAAGGGCAAGGCTACTGCCTCCCCTGCCCAATCTCCTCCCACTCGAGCCCATCCACCTACTATTTCTATTGTTGTTGGTACCTCTAGTAAACCTGACACTAAACTTGCAAGGATGCGTAAGTCTTCTAGAGGGCGTGTTGCCCCATTAGATCTTGAGGCCACCAAGGCACAAGCTCTTTCTTGGGCAAATATAGCTAAGGCTGCTACCAAGGGATATGACCTCACTTTTGTGCCTCTGGATGTGGTTGATGGTGAGCGATTTGCCTGGATTCCATCTGAAGTCCTTGAAGGTTGTGATCCTAAATAGAATGAATGCCTTGTGGGTTATTATGTAGGCAAAAGGTTGCCATTCAAGATGACTGAAATTGCTATGAAGAACGTTTGGGGGTCCCAACTTTTGGAAGTCTAGGCGAATGATGATGGATTTTATTTCTTTCATTTACCGGACCTTGAATTTCGGAGGAAGGTCCTTGATGGTGGGCCTCTCACTATGGCGAAGGTGCCTCTCATTCTGCAATAATGGCACCCATTGCTAGAACTTAAGAGGAACAACCACAAAACGGTCCCGATGTGGGTTCGGCTCAGGAGCGTTCTGATTGCTCTTTGGTCTGCCTTGGGAATTAGCACTATTGCTAGTGCTATTGGTCGCCCTTTATATATGGATTAGCACACGAAACAGGTTCGCACCCTATCTTATGTGCATGTTTGTGTTGAGATCAATGCTAAACATACCTTACCAGAGTCTATACCAATTGGTATAGAAGGAACCACTCACTGAGTGGATGTTCTATATGAATGGAAGCCTGTTGTATGCCCTGCTTGCTGCTCATTTGGTCATGTTTGTGGCCCTGAAATACCTGCCCGTCCTCTTGGTACATCTGGTGCTAATTCTTCCATCCCAGCCAACCCTGTTGGTGACGTATCTCGGCCTGTTGATCATGCTCAGAGAGCTCGGGTAGATGAAAGGTGGAAGGTGGTTTGGGGAAAACAGGGCACCCGTGCTAGTGCTTCTTTGCCTGTCTCCACTATTGATCCTCCTCAGAACTCGGTTATTCCTACTAAGGGTGTTATTCCTAGACTGCAAGAGGCTAGACCCTCATTGTCGATGAACTTTAACGTCCCCCGCATGCAGGTGGTTACCTCCTCTGTTTCTGAGGATGATTCGGATGTTGAGGCCTCTGTTGCTGGATTCGAATTTAAAGAAGATAGGTTGCTTGCTGCTTCCTCGGTTCCGTTGAATCTGTCTCCCCCCGCTGAACAGGTTCGACCGCCATCCCTTGTCCATCGGCCAAGTGAAGTACATCCAACCTCCTTTGATAGTAACGCTTCGGGTAGCCCCAAACTGAAAACTACCTCGAAGAAAAAGCGAGGTAAAAAGTAAGTCCCCCGCCATCTTATAAATATGTATATTGCTACTTGGAATATAAGAGGATTGGGTGCTCCTGTTAAACAGGCTGAGATCTGTAACCTCATTAGAGTCAATAGCCTAAGTTGTTTGGACATTTTGGAAACGAACTCTCCCATTCTATTCCGTTCGTTATCTCATGGCCTTGTGCCCGGTTGGGTTTGGATTGCTAACTACGAGCACTCTAACAAAGGGAGGATCTTGATTGGATGGAATCTTAAGGCGATTGAGCTTACCTCCCTCTCTTCCTCCCATCAAGTCATTCATGAGCATTTGAAATGTCTCTCTTCTGGTAAAGCTTTTTACCTTTTAGTTGTATATGCTGAGCACACCTTTGTGCGTAGGCATCCTTTATGGCAAGACTTGATTTAGACCAGTGGTTCTTGTAATACTTCTCCTTGGCTGGTCTCGGGCGATTTTAATGCCATTAGGTTTCCCTCGGATAGGGTTGGCAGCCTCTCCACCCGGTTACCGTCTTATCATGAGTTTGGAACCTGCTTACTTCAAGCGGAGCTTGAGGATCTCCGGTATACTAGTTGTAGATTTACCTGGGCTACCTCCTCTGGTGAAAATCGCAAGCAGAGGAAAATTGATCGAGTGCTTATCAATTTTTGCTGGAGTAGTGCATTTTCCTTTTCCGAAGCCTCATTTCTTCCGACCGACATTTCAGATCACTCTCCAATGGTGGTTAGAATCTTCCCTACTCCTAAGATGAAGAAGCCTTTCAAATTTTTTAACTTTTGGATGCAATATCCGTCTTTTACTCAGTTAGTTCGCCAAGCTTGGGACTCGCCGATTAGGGGTACAACCATGTACACCCTCTATGTTAAGTTGAAGCTGCTTAAGGCTAAGCTCAAGAGCCTTAACAAAGAATCATTTTCAGACATCTCTGCTAGAACTATGGAGGCCCGTAATGCTTTAACTGCGGGACAAGAAACTTCCATTTGGATCCATTTAACTTGGAGCTTGTAGCATGTGAGCGAGAATGCATCAACTCTTTCTCGGACCTACATCTACAGGAAGAAAGCTTCTACAAGCAGAAGTCTCAGGTTAAATGGCTTGAAGAGGGTAATCTTAACACCAAATTCTTCCACTATTCGGTAAACAAAAGGCATCTCCTCAATAGAATCCTATCTCTAAGGGATGATGCAGGGAATACAGTTCAAGACTCTCCTCAAGTCCAACAACTTGTGGTCTCTCATTTCTGAGACCTTTTGGCCTCCACCACTCTTCCTAATCTGCCTTTAGTTCAGGATGTTTCATCGGTTATCCCTTGGGTTCTCGACAACAGCCGGGTTCTTAACCTCTCAAGACCTGTTTCTAATGCGGAAATTCGTGAGTCCTTATTCTCCATTTCAACCGGTAAAGCACCAGGCCCCAATGGCTTTGGCGTGGAATTCTTTAAGCATTGCTAGGATGTTGTTGGCCCTTCGGTTACTAGTGTAGTTAGTGATTTCTTCACTACTGGAAAGCTCCTTAAGGAATCTAACAACACTATTCTCACCCTTGTGCTAAAATGCCCAAATGCTACTATGGTAAATAACTTCAGGCCAATTGCTTGTTGCAACACAATATACAAATGCATTACAAAGATTATTGCCAACCGTATGGCTGCCGTCATGCCTTCTGTCATTAGTACTTCTTGAAACGCCTTTGTTAAAGGAAGACGAATTAGTGACAACATATTTATAGCTCAGGAGCTTTTTGCGGGGTTCCACCTCAAGCCACATAAGCCTAGGTGCACCATCAAAGTTGATTTCCGTAAAGCTTATGATACTCTCAATTGGGATTTTCTTGAGGTAACGCTTCAAGCTTTTCGCTTTCCCCTCCACTTTATTAACCTTATTATGAACTGTGTTCGATCGCCTCATTTCTTAGTCTCCCTTAATAGTGAACTCCATGGATTCTTCCCTAATGGTAGAGGCATTAGACAAGGAGATCCCATGTCACCCTACCTCTTCATGTTTGTCATGGAAGTTTTTACAGGCATCCTCATTAAGCAAACCAGTTAACCATCGTTCCAATTTTTTTGGAAATGCAAGCCAGTTACTCATTTGTTTTTTGCGGATGATGTGCTGCTGTTTGTGGAGGTGTCTATGCCAGCCCTTTCTCTTCTCAAGGCAAAGTTGGATAGTTTTCCCGCATGGTCTGGCCTCCAACCGAATCTACATAAGAGTGAGATTTATTTATCAGGGGTCTCCCCTGAATCTCGCAGCGATTTCATCTCCTATTTGGCTTTCAAGAGGGATCCATGCCTTTCCGATATCTGGGGATTCTTGTTCTTTCTTCTAGACTTCGTAAAGTTGATTGTGCTACACTAGTTAATCTCATCACTTCAAAGGTGCAATCTTGGACACAACATTTTCTCTCATTTGTGGGTTGCCTACAACTGATCAGGTCAGTGCTCCATTCCGTTCAAGCCTATTGGGTGAATGTCTTCATTCTTCCTGGATTAGTTCTAGATGATATTGAGCAGATTTTGAGGCAATCCTTATGGAAGGGCCTAGACCTTGGTAGGGGTGGTGCTAAGGTCACTTAGACTGATGTTTGCCTCTCGAAATCTAAAGGGGGCTTAGGGATCCGAAGACTCAGGGAAATCAACACCATTGCCATGCTAAAACACATCTAGTTGTTATTTACAGATAGAGAATCCCTTTGGTGCAGATGGATACACTATGTCTTCTTGAAAAATGTTAATTTTTGGCTAGCATCTAAACCTACCTCTTGTTCTTGGTCTTGAAAAAAAATCTTGGACCTTCGTGTGGAGTTTCGCAAGTGCTTTTGCTGGCGAGTTGGAAATGGTTGCTTGACTTCCTTCTGGTACGATAACCAGTACCCCAAAGGGCCGTTGAAATTATAATTTTCCAATGCAGACATTTACCCTTTTTGGTTACCCAAAGAAGTTATGGTCACTGACTTTTTCTCTTGTCCTGACCCATCTTTAGGTGTTTTGGATGTGGTTGCCTCCTAGGATGATCCCCTACCTGAACTCAATGATGAAGATGATCATTTTCTTTGGCTGGGTAGCTCAGATGGCACTTTTTCTGCTGCATCTACTTGGGACACTCTTCGACCAACTAGCCATCCAATATAGTGGGCGTCCTTCATTTGGACCAATTCATTGGTTCCCCGCTACCAATTCCTGTTGTGGTTGATTACAAAAAATAAACTTCCGACTCAGGTACTACTCCTTACCTATGGTAGAATACCGGATGTGAACTGTGCCTTCTGCTCCCGTCGACCAGATTCAATTGATCACTTATTTTTTGGATGCCCCATTATTGCTGCCTTAGCCGCTTTTTGGGCTACAAGATTTAATTATGCTTGGCGGAATAAATATTGGAAGGAAAACTTGCTTTGGGCAATCAAATCTCTCTCAGGACCCTCCTTCCGCTCTTCTCTTGCTTGCTTTGCATTTGCTGCTTTATGCAACATCACTTGGAAGGAGTGTAACAATATACTATTCCAGGGTAGACCTCCTTCCCTTTTGGCCATGAAAAGGCACCTTGAACAGGTTATAAAGGACAAAGCTTTGTCTTTCCATCAAGTCCCTCCCACTGTGGCTAATAGGAGATTGTTGCAAAGCTGGTCACTCAACCCCTCCATTTTGGTGAGCTGATCACCTTGTTAGTTGACTGGTTTTTTTAGTAGGATTTCTTCCTTTCTCTCATCTGCTTGGAGGTTCTTTCGGGATTTCTCCTCCTCCTAGCTTCGAGACGGCCTCATTACCAACCTTAGAGCCATGCTTGGTTTCTTTTGTTGGTAGTGCTTTCTCATTGCTGTTTGTGTTGGTTTAGACTTGCTGGTTTTGTGACGTTGTTTGGCTTTTTTCTTTCCCTTGCCCTTGGCTTGGTTACCTTTTACCTTGGCCCCTTTCACTCTTTCCGACTTGTTGTCCTTGTGAGTGCAAGTTTCGGGACCGAGTTTTGCTGTATAGCTATATATAGCTCTTTTGGTTTAAAGTCAATATATTTCTTACCTTTCACCCAAAAAAAAAAAAAACTTCTTCAAACATCTACCACTGTTGAAGAATGTTCAAGGAATTCATAGATATTATAGTAATTGTGATCAACGGTAAAGACGAATAAAACTTAATATATGCTATGAAAATCATTTTTTTTTTAATTCAAATTCCCCAAAATCCGATGCCCTTGCAACCAAACATCTATCACCAAGCGGTAGACAATAACAATTTGGCAGTCCAACCGCAATCGCTCAAAGCAGCTGCTAACCCTCTTGGCTTTCATTTGGTCAACCGAGATGCCGTCTAGTTGTATATCCTTCACATACACGAAAAGCCTCAACTTGTTGGCCTTTGCTGTGCTCCGATATCTTTGACAGGGTTTAAATCAGACGGCAGACATAAGTGTGACATCCCAAATTTTCAACCCTGTCTTTTACTGAATAAATCGGGCATTTCATTGACGCGTCTATAGGGTTATTCTCAGAGCCGATGACTCTCGAGATAACTAGACTAGCTGGGGAAATTATTAAGGAATTTAAGGCAATAGACTTGAGAACTCGATCAGGAATTGGCTTCTTGACCGTGTCCATCTTTAGAGGTCAATACGGCACGCTTAAAAATCGATTTGAAATCGAGATAGACTGGATCGATAGAGATATGTGACTAATCGTGGGTGACACCACCGAATTAGAAAATTCTCGTCGGCCAACACTAGACTCGATTTTCTTATTGTTTTGATACCCCGTGTCCGTAATGAATCCTCGAGATTTTCACGACAATCAAGAGTCGCCATTGAGTCGAGTGGGTTCATAGTGGTTCAAGAAAATCGACCACAAGTCATTTGCCTTAAAAAGTTCAAAACTACCCGATAGTCTAGGTCACGCTAAAAACGCGCCGAATGAAAATTAACCGCCAATTCGAGTCCGATTTCAGAAATGAAGTTTTGGTCATATCACAATAAATTTTAGAAAGATCGATTCGTCCTCGAAGATTTTTCGGAGATTCGAGAAATTTTACGGAAATTGGGTTTGGACGTCGCGGAAATTTGCGTAAGTTCAAATTGGCTAAATTGATAGAAAATGACTTCCAGATCGAGCCGTTGTGTGTCGGATTTATAGAAAATCATTTGGGATTTTTCTACACCAAAATTTAATGTCGAATTTGGGAAATTGAGTGATGAAGTTAAAGATCAAAATGTGAAATTCGGATTGGAAAGTGGCAGCAATTTTAGGCTTCAAATTTGATTGGTTTATAAAGATTTTTACAATAAAGTATTAGAGACCAACCAAGATAAGGATAAAGAAAAAGGAGGGGGACAAGCAATTAAGGGAATGGCTTAGGTTTGTGATTTTGGGTCCCTCCTGTCGCTATCTCCATCATCACTGCATCTGCCTTCTCCTCCGTTCCTATCCATATTCGTGAACTCTCTCTCTCTCTCTCACAAATGAAGCCTACGAATTCCAGCAAAGTGTTTCTCCATTTTCGTTCATCCCTCTGCCACCATTTCAACAAAAAGAATTGACTGGCTTTGACGCCAAGATCCCACCGAAGCCCTCAACTCCACTCGTCCATCTTCCACTTCGCTGTACCAGTCGGCAATTGAGTTGAAGACGCCGAGGCAGCAACCGAAGCTACTCCATCTTCCACGCCCTTTTGTCAGCACAGCCACGACGTCCAGAGAAGCCAGGCGCTTCTCCACACGTCATCTCGGTCAAATTCTCCACCGAGCGAAGCACTTGAAGACCAAAGCCAGCACCGAAGGAAGCCACCAGTGTCTCTCTTCAACCACGCGCCCACGATCCAGTCAACGGCGCCCTCTCCTCCACCGTTTGTTGACCGAAGAAGCACCGCCCCCAACGTCTTTAACCTCTGCCGCGTCCACTTGTCATCAACGCACCTCGATCGGGCGAGATTTCCTTAGCCGCATCCACGGGATATCTCCCTTGCAGCTGCCGTGTTGTCCACTCGCGAAATCAACCCACGTCTTGGTCAAATTCGGTGATATCTCGGCGGTTTGTTGACCACCGAGTGAAATCCCTGCAGCTGCGTTCGTGTCTTCTCCAGCAGCAAAGACCCCACCGAAACCTCGAAGCAGCTCCACGCCTCACCGAACCGCACGTCATCAGCTCCTTGGACCACCGAAGCCGCAAGCCCAGCCCAGCGAATTCCAAGCCCAGTCGTCCGTGTATCTTCAGCCCATCTGCAGAGGCATTTCTAGCCCAGCATAAATTGGATTAGAAGCCCAGTAATTTCAGTCTTTTGGGCCCAGCAAAGACAGGCCCAATTCAGTTTTATTTCAAGCCCATTTTCAGCAATTGTAGTCTTCAAGCCCAGTTTTTGAAGCCCAATCGCAGCTAGGCCCAAGTCCAAGAGCAAGCCCATTCCAGTGCAAGAAAAAAAAAATCTCATTTGGGCTGAGATTTGTTGGGCCAAGTCCAAGGCCCGGTCCAAGTCCGCCGGTGTTGTCGAAAGTTCGATTTCGGCCGCCGTCGCGCCGCCGTCGTGGTGATTCGATCCCCGCTTTTGATCAAGTGAGTTTTACTCACTAATGCTTTATTAGTTTGCTAATTATGCTTAGGGTTGGTTAGACTTAATTAATTGCAATTAGGTGGTTGGATTAGGTTAGAACAATTAAATTAGTGACTTAAGGATGCATGTTAGATGGTTAGCTATAGCCATTATGGAGTAGAAATGCTCTAGTATTTATTGAATGCATCTCGGATTTTTCCGACCCGTTTCGGGCTCCAATAAGGCAATATGGGCCTAAATTGGATTTTTAATGTTTATTTATTTATTTTCGAAATTTATTTATTTAATTAATTATTTTTCCTGAAATTCAACCGGGATGGCCGGTGATCGGAATTTCGTGCCGATTGTCATGGTGCAGTCCATTTATTTAATTGAGCTTCAATTTTTATGGAATTGATTTAAATTTTGAAATTTGAGGAATGGTCATAAATTGTTTGTTATTGAGTATTTGATTGGTAATGGCCGAGCATGGATATATAGCGCCGCACGTTGATGGGCTATATAGTAGGGAGAATGGTGAGAGCTAACGAGAATGTTATTGGTTGAGACCAATCAGACGATATTATTGGACATACGTGGTTCGGTGATTGGGAGTATCACCGGCGAAAACGGGCGCTTAAAGAACGCACGTAAATGACTTATAGACAAACGTGGTTCGGTGGTTATGGGAATATCACTAGTGAAAACGACGCCTTAAAGAACTCACGATGTTGTCTATAGCCGATGTCACCTTGGCGAAAACGGCGCCCTAGAAAGGACACGTGGTTCGGTGATCGAGGATATCACCTGGGTGAAAACGACGCCTTAAAGAACGCACGGTGTCGGTGATCGGTATGTCATTGGCGAAAACGACGCCCGAGAAACACATGTGATTTGGTGAATGAGTACACCATTGGGAAATTATGGTGTGAGTGGGAATGACTTAGAGATGGTTCGATTGACATGTAATCGACTTAGTCGATTGGCCAGTGCTTGATCGGATGTTGTGAATTGTTTGAATATCTGTGTTTAACCTTGAATTGCAGGTGGGAACTGAGGCCAAGGTAAGTCCTCTGACTCGTGTGTGCTTAGGCAACCGTATGGCGTATTAGTTTATTAATCGAGTCTTAGGGGGTAGGACTCGCTGAGACGTGGTCTCATTGGTTATTGAATAACCATTTCAGGACCCTGAGGAAAAACTGAAGAGGAAGAACCTGAAGGGGAGAAAGTATTTTGAAGTGGAAGATGATCCAGAGAGGGATCTTGAGTACAACCCAGATGTGGATTGAGATCCCATCCCTTTTGTGAACCCTGTTTTAGTGTAGATAGGTGTGAGACTTTTATGCTGTAAATAGTATTGTAAATATATTATGAGTTGTGCCGTTAATGAAAGTGTGGTTGTGAATTTCAATATGAAAAATATGGCCTGCTTTTCTATCCCATTGTTTTATTGTCTGGGGATTTATAACTGCTTCCGCATGCGTAATAAAAAAAAAAAGAAAGGGTCGGCGATAAGTAGTCCTGGGATATCGCACTTTAATAATCGACCAAAGAGAAGGATGGGCGCGTCCCCGAGGATCGGGGCGTGACAATAAGAGTGCTCGAACTGACATAGCCAAAAGAAAATTTCCTGGGCACAAAGACATGGGACTGTAGAACCGTCTCAATTTATTAGCAGCTTCCTAAAGCATTTTATATTTAAACAATAAGTTTCGGACATATCTTCCCGGAGAGTGAGGTAGCCGATTTAAAGGATTATGAGGTTCAAGTAAACAACCGATAAAGTACATAATCACGATACATCCACCAATGATATAAGGAGTGATTCCAAGCCCGATGGTTCCGGTAAATACCACTTAAGTACCACAAGCAAAGGCTAGCATCATCGCCCATATCGCAATGAAAATGCAAAGTCCCACGAGGTGGGTGTATCTCACCTCGTGGCGAGAGCTCGCGAAACAAGTATCAAATTGTATGAACAATGCCAAGACTGGGAAAATGAACGCTATAATATTTAATACCACAAAGGCTTTGAAAGCTGCCCTGTCAGCAAGAATCGCCATCCCTCGGTTGGGTCCATCGTTGTTATATCCTCCGGGCATGGTGAAGGTTGCAGCAAAGGTCACCGTGGCAATGAGCATTGCCACTAATTGTTGAAGGTTGATCAAGTTTCTTATTGATGAATCGGAATTTTCTCGGTTGGCGGTATTACTTCCAATGGTTATAGACACGGCTGGTTGACCTTCAACAAATTACTTGTCCAACATCTCCCTCATTATTTTAATAACCATGCCTTGGAAATCCGATATTCCTCGAGATTGTTCCAATAGATATATGACTTTGGCAGCATGGTAGCCGACCTAAAAAATTTACAAAATGTATTGATTAGAGGGTGAACTTTTCCGGCGAAATAGTTCATGAAACTCACTTTACGCACTCAAATTTCATCTATAAACATACAGAACTCCCGGCGAGTCATAAAATATTATGGGGCAGAGTGTATGTTCTCTCTTTTATCTCAAGAATTGTTTGAATGGGGGCAGGAAAAAAACAGAACGATTATACCCAATTAATTTTTAAATATTCTGATATTTTCATGTGAATGTGGCAGAATAGTTGTTTCCAAGTCAGAAGGTGCAAATAAACTTTTAAATTGAGATTCTCTAAAGCTACATCTAATCTTACATTTAAAGTCACCGCTGTCTGGTTGACCCCCTTGCACACAAGGGCCATTAGACAGCACATATTTATTCTCCATTTTTCTTTTGTTCTTTTTTTCCTCCCTCTAGCTTATCCCTTAACTTTGGAGGATCCCAACCCCGATGTTTTGCATTGTTTTCAAGATAAATAAGATGACAATTATTTGTGAACTCTTTTGATGACCCGATTGTCGCACGCATTTAAAATTTATGCTCAATGAAAGTTTTTAGATTTGATGAGATAATATGATTATACAATCCATATTTACCAACTTCATACATTATATTGTACACAAATAATATATATTTATCAACCAAACAACATAATTAACTAATATTGAATATTACTTTATTGAATTCTTTGTTACTGGGTTGTCCAAGTGGTCAATCTTCCTACATAAGAAAAGAAAGGTGGGGAGTTTGATTCCCTACCTTCTCATATGGGTAGGGGGTGAGAATGTATAGTTTCAAGTGTGAAGTTCAACTCTCATACTAGGTAAGGCAAAAATCAGAAAATAGATTGAGAATTAAAGTAGGACAGAAAAAAAAAAAAAACTTCTATTAAAAAAATTCAAACATATATATATATATATATATATATATATATATATATATTTTCGACTTTTTTTTTTTATAGTGTGTAGTTAACTGTTGGCCATTAATTCAATATTCAGCTTTTTTTTTATGCAATTAGATTTTAAATAGGGCTTTTATATGTGAGAATAAGTTAGATGATTTCAGACTATCAGTATAAATTAAATTATAAGGACTTCAATTTTAATTTTTTACTGGGAAGATAATTATCTTGTAAGACATAATTTCTATATGACGAAGCAAATTCATCACCATGTTATAGATCAAAACTAAAATATTGAAGACAACTTCTTTAGCTACTGCTTTTTGTTAATATTGCAATACTCATTAATATTGTTTAACCAATTTTTTTCAATAGTCTAAAATATTTGTATGTTACTTTGTCACTAAATCGTTTGTGTGCACATATCCAATATATAGATTAAATGGTTGTTTGAAAGAAAGAAATTATGTCCCTCCACATTTAATTTATAATAAATGGATATATAGATTTATTGGCTATTGGATCACATTACATTCAAATTGTAAGCTATGGGAATTGATGTTGATATTTTGTTGTAGGAACATTACAGATAGATTAGGCGGATAAAAAAGCCTTTTTATTTTTGCCTAATTGATGTAATAATGTGTCGATTAATGTCAAGTGAAGCGGGAGGGAATGAAGCTTTGTTTGTAAGTGGCTTAACCACAAAATTCAATTCTGCCCAAATTTCTTATTTATGGTTCGATGTGAAATATGACATCACTTCACTCCGAGCTCCTTTTCAAATGCGTCACGCTTATTAAAGCTATCTATGCTACTATTTGCTCAAACAATCGACTAAGCAAAACAAAGTAGACGCAAAAACTCCAATTGGGCTGTTTGTTTGCACCGAGTATCACCTGAGCCACTGTTTCTAAACGATACTGTAGAAATTGTCTACAAGTGAACAAATTGAGCTCTATAGGGTTCAAGCAAGCAAGCATACCTCATTATGAGCCAAAAAAATGTCAAGGGTGGTCATATGATCCTTGTTTGTGGTGAAACGGTTCACCCTCTTGCCTTGTGCAAGTATATCTATGATGATGTAGTTTTTATGAAGCACAGCCAAATGCGGAGCCGTGTTTCCATCGGTACCTTATTCCTTGATAAGATACTCCAAGTTTGGCGTCCGGAGTATGTACTTGACTACATCTGCTGCTCCACTCATTGCAGCTGCGTGAAGATCTGTTTGCCCTTTGATGTTTATGATGTCCCAAGCAACGGGACAAAATTTAGCAATCTCATCAATGACAAAAGGGTAGTCTGCAAGAATGTGGAGGATTCCCCAAGAAATAGAAGAGTGCAACGTTCCTAGGAAGTGGACCCTGCTATCTTCGATGTTTGAGTTGGCCTTGCCTGGGTAGACACTTGGTGCTGCTTTGTGTCCTTCCTTGGCGTGTTTTATTGTCTTGGTGCTGTTGGCCGATTGGCCTTTTCTTAGCTTCCTTTCACTCATCATGAGCCTGTTTATCTTGAGTGACAGTTTTTTGAAGCCGTTTGTCTGTACTTTTTGACCTTCCCCTTAATATTACTTACTTTAAGTTTAAAAAAAAAAAAAACGAGTAGTCTGCAAATGCCGCAATTTGAAGAGCCGATAGTCCCTCTTTGTCTAAGTCATATGCCACAGAGATATCGTGCTGTAGGAGTTGTTGAACTGCTTCGAATTTGCCCCTCAAAGCAACATAATGAAGAGGGGTCCAACCCATTTCGTCTCTTTCTCTGATCAATTCAGGTCTGCTCTTCAGGATTTTCCGCCAACCTTTGCAAATACAATATGAATATGTCATGGTTCAGACTGTTTTCAGCATCTTGACGGAGATATTAAAATTGCATGGTCTCCCGTGAAGTTTTCCCCTTTTTTCTCGGTAATAGCAATGTATATGTCATGGTTATTATGAAGTTTCTCTAGTTATCTCGTGTTAACCTTCAGTCTAGTATAATGCAGAAATCTGTAAAGGTTTGCTTTTTGATAAATGAAATTGTTAATAGTTGGTAAAGTTGATCGACAAGAAGCTTTTCTTATCTTCAGGAGGGCATCTGCTCCGTCAGGGCTAGAATAAAAGACCAATGTTTTTTTTATCTGATGCCAATCATTTTGCAGAACAATCGTGGCCAACTCAATTTTATAGAAATGTCAATATTGAATTAGGACTTAGCGCCTTCATATTTTCAATGGTAAAATCGTTGCACTCCCATTTTTCAAGTCGTCATGATTTGCCCTCAAGAATTAAAAAAATTTGCATGCATACCCTGATCTTTCGGAAATATATAGGGTTAACATTGTGAAAAAAATCCAAAGTGAATCACATATAACAAATTTGCCCCAAATTAATTTTTTTGACTATCAAAAATCCCAAATTGATATATTTATGACAAATTTATTCCAAACTAATTTTTTTACTAAAAAAACCCACATACTTATATATTTGTAACCATTTTATCCCTTATTAATTTCTATTAAATTTATCTAATATAACGAAAAAAACCCAAACTAATATGCAAGTGACTAATGAATGGTAAAACTCTAAATCGATATATCCATCAACGAAAAGTACCAAAATAGTCCTAAATCTTTTGTTTTGGTATCAATTCAATCCTAAACTTTTCAATTTGATCAATTTAATCATAAACATTTTTACATTGATCCAATTTAGTCCATTCGGCTAATTTTAGCCGGAAATTGCTAATGTGGCCGGCGGCGGTCTTATGTGGCGTCACGTGAACAAATTTTATAATTTTTATATTTTTTCAGATTTTTTAAATTATTTTTTCTTTTTCTCTTTTCTTTATTTTTATTTTTATTTTTATTTTCTCCTTATCCCTTGGCCGGCGAGGTCACCGGCAGGCCAATCATCGCCGGCCACAAGCTGGTTAGGGCAAGGGGCCCCGTGCCCTCGCTAGCCACCGGCGAGGGCCGCTGCGCCCCGGCGGCCACAAGCGAGGTGTTGGCCCCCACCCAAATCCAGGCAAGGGGCGGTAGCCCTTGCTCGTGGAGGGCGAGGGTGTGGCAGCCCTCGTCCAGATCTAGGCGGGGCACGACACCCCGCCCGCCACGAGCGAGGGTATCGGGCCCTCATCTAGATCTAGGCAATTATTTACCCAAATTAAATTTTTAAACGCCATTTAGAGATTATTTGCCCAAATTAAGGAATTGGGGCAAATTCAATGTGTTCTTGAAAAACCCTAACCCGCATTTCTCAAATTGGGGCAAAATCATCTTATCAAAATCTCCTTATCAAATCTTGCACAAAGAAGAACAAGTTGGGAAACGTTCAAAACTCGTCCACGATACGTTTTCACTACAAGGCCTTCTTTTCAATCCTCCACTCATGGCCTCATCTTCACTGCAAGGCCTCCTCTGCCTCCTCCAAGGCAGAAGAATCGGTCCCTTCTTCACCCATTCTCCAATTTAGTCATCCCGAGCTGTAGCGAAGGAGAAGTGAAGAATCAAGAAGACAAATGAGAGGCGAGAAAGAGGGCTCTGTTTTCTCCATTGCGTTTGCTCTGTTTTTTCCTCAACGCATGCGAGCACAAATGCAAGAACATTGAGATTTTCTTTAGTGTTCTTATTTCTCTTTGCCCTTTTGCTCATCACTTATGCAAGCAATAAACTGAGTTTATCCAAAACGCCACAAAGGCGACAGAGAAGATTTTTTTTTTGGGTTGTGGGGGGAGCCCAATTGTATTGTTCACGTAGCCATGTTAGATGAAAAAGTTTCTTCATTGGACTTCTTTTTTATAAGAAAAGCCGCGTATTAATAAAACTTCATATAAAAAACGTAAAATTTGTTGGAATTTACCGCTGGAAGCACTTGAACAATCGTTTTTCCACTGATATAATATTTAAGTAATTACTTGAAAAATTTTGGCACTAAAAAGATATGACATTTAGTGTTATTTTCCTACCAATGCTCTTTGAAACAGAAATTGATAAGGAGTGGTAAAGTATTTAAGCTAGATCATGGTAGAATGCCCTAATGGTTTAGAAAGCATGCATTTTGAATGGTTCCATTCTTTTGAGAATTATTTTCTGTACTCAAACCAATTCCAAAATTAAGAATTCGCATGAGAAGTTGCCTGCCCATAGATATATGAGAAACTAGGGCATTATAATATTTTTAATCACGGGTAACATCGACATTGACTTGGAGTTGACTGTTCTATTTTGTTTTTTTTTTACGTTTATGTCATTAAAAATTGAAACCTGTATCCACATAACAAATTTATCCAAATTAGTTTTTGTATCACAAAAATCTACAACACATTTTACCCCAAACAAATTTTTGTCTTATGAAAAATCCCAAAATTGATAACCTGACTGAAGATTACCCTCAACGTTTGATCCTAAACTATTAATGGATGCTAGATTTGAGTCAAGGTACCGATTTAGGTTAAATATGTTATGAGGAACTAGTATCAAGATTGTTTGCGAGATGAAGACAAGGTTTAGGATAGATATATTATGAGGTATCAATTTGAGATTTTAATGGTAATAAACCTATTTTTGTTGCATCTTGTATGGCCAACCAAGACAGGATATAGAAGTAGTTGAAACATCTTCTAAGCCTTATGTATGAAAAGCAAGCATGTTAAATTTAATGTTGAGGATTACAAAATCGAGTTTCCCGAGCTTCCTCTACAATCTTATGGTGTAGGAGTTGTAAATCCATGACATGGTCCGTGATTACATCGTGCAGTGATTTATGATTTTCATTTGATCATTAAGCATCCAACTTTGTAAAGTTGGTGATCTAAGGGAAATTGCATTTACATGAGAAAAATGGACATAATGCAATGGATGAAAGAGCATATAATGATATGGTGTCATCATTATGGTGTAATATTGTCATACCATGCTTTTGCGCCTTACTCAATGCTACAATTTGTATCCCTTTTTACCTTTAATCAATTGGGAAAAAAAAAACTATGAACGAATCTGATTGATGCATTTCTTGCAAACCAAGCTTTACATCGAGGATCGGATTCGATTGAAGACCTTGGATGAGGCTAGGAAAGTCAAATTCATCAACGTTTATTTGTTGAAACCTCATTTGAGTTGACAGTTCAAGTATTTATCCTTGTAAAAATACAAAAAAAGAAAAAAAGTAAGGCAATAGCAAAAAGAACTAAAACTATAAAAAGGCAAACAAATAATAATCAATTCCACAGATAAAAAAAAGGGATCTAATTTGGTCTTGATCTATTTTCTAAAGCCCAGAAGTGGAGTCTTGTTCGCTTTGCCAAACGTGTCGACTTCACCCCGGATCAGTTCGCAAGGCCTATGTCCAAATTCTCTGATCCCACGAGAAAACGAATAAACGAAAGATTGCTCCGGACAAGAAGCTGCGTTCGAGAAGCTTCCGGATTCTTCCCCCACCACCGTTGGAGGTCGCCTACCTCCTCCGGCCGTCGGACGGTGCTCGCCTCCTCCAGCTGTCGTCGATCCTCAGTCTCGGGAAGACACTGATCGGAGAGAAAACCATTCTCGAGGCACGCATGCACACCTGAGAGAAAACGCACAGGCAAGGACGATCGAGAAAAGGGAAAAGCTCGCACTCCCTGAGCGCGCGTCTTTGGAGTTTGTTTTTCTTCGGTCATCCTCATCCGCCGATAATCGCCATCGGTTCACCACCGCCGGCCGTCAACTAACGTACGTACTGGAAAGAGAACTTGAACTGGCGAGGTTTTTGAGCGTCCAGAAGTCGCTCTCTCGGTTATTTCTTCTGAATCCTTTCCTGCCTCTTCGTTGCCAATTGTGTTTGAAGCAATTTGCGTTTGTCTTAAACTTCGTTACCGGTGCTCATCGTCACCAGCGACCTTTTCCAAATCCTCCTGGTGCGAACTCGACCAGCAATCACGACCGAGAACTCCTCATCGGCAAGGTAATCTCTCTCGCCTTCTATACTCTTTTTTTTTTTTTTTTTTATGAATAAAAGTAACCGAAATGGCATGTCCTTTATTAGGATAGAATCGGCTCGAATTCGTATTCATATTGACGATTGCGTACTTGGACTGATTTTGTTTGAACCTGATCTCTAACCCGATAAACTGATTTTGTCTGAATCTGATCTCTAACCTCAAGTCAACGCGCTTGCTTTCACTTCTCCACCGAATGCACATAACGTGTTTGATAAAATGACTCCGAAGCGTATCAGTGAGTTTCTGCTAAATCTGAAGATCTACTAGTTTAGTTTGCACATTATTGATTGATTCGTTGGTCATTTTAAGCATGATTTTGTAGATTTTACACATTGACCGAGACTGACATGCCTATTCTCGTTCTATTCCCATGTGTGTTTGTCTCTGAGGTGATGGGTGCTGGTCGATGGCGAGTAAATGGATTTGAGTCAATGGCCGGAGCATCGATCCATTGAAGCATTCGTGTCGGTTTGTTTCTCCAATCTTATGTTCTGTCCATTTCCTTTACTGTTGCGATTGTGGAGGATTGAGTTGATGGTGACCGAGGATGGCCGTAGTCACTGAATTGTACTGATTTAGATGAATATCTGTTGATGATTTTAGAGGTAATGAATTTATTATAAAAGTAAAATCAAGTCTTAAAATTATTGTTAATTAGTGTGAGTGCAGGATCGAACTTTTACAGCTTGATATGGTGATACATCTTTGGCCTCGTGTGCCTAAATATTTGCTGGTGTTACTCAGCGGATTGATTTGAAAGTTCTGAGACTACAATGAAAGATGACATCACTACTTCTATGAAGGCCCGTGAAGCTTTTGAAATAATTGGAAGCATCACCAATGACTTCCTGCGGTTTTTGTGCAACCATGCCACGAAAGAGAGATGCATAGAAGTCGAAGGCAAGTTCCAATTCAACGGCAACGTCAACTATGTGCTAGTAAACATCACATTCTTCAATAAACCTTCAGCGGAGTACAAACCAACAGTCGATAACGGCAGGTTTTAAATTGGACAACTGACATAAAAGTGCTCGAACTTGAAGGCTGACAAAGCAAAAAGAAAATTTCCCGTGCACAAGGTCAACTTATTAGATTTCCTAGCGACCAGAATGGAGCCTCGGCGTCAGGGAAATCAAAAGATACGGTGTATCCCGCAATCAAGCAAGAACTTTCGCATATATCCTAGGGGTACCCTACGTAGCAACCACGCATGAGCCTCGTGGTCAGATAAATCATACAAGAAGCACACGGCAAAGAGAAGTCCATACGTAACACAAAAATGGACTCCTTCCTCGATACTCTCGGGGAGCCTCTCCCGTGCCAGATTCAGCCCCACATAAAAGGCTACGAACAGCCCGAGCATAGCAATTTGAATGCAACCTTCCACGGTCGGGATATATTTCGGCTTTTGACCATAGCTGAACGTTAAACTTGCATAATGTAAGAATATTGCCACGGCGGAGAAAAGGAACGCAAAATTGTTAGACATCACAAAGGTTTTAAAAAATGGCCTGCCAGCATGAACTGCCATTCCATCGTCATTATAACCTCCCGGAACTGTGAAGGCCGCGGCGAAGCTTACGGTGGCTATCAGCCCTGCCACTAGTAGTTGAGCATCCATAATGCCTCTTTTTGACAAAGTGAAATCATCTCTATCGGCAATATTACTTCCTGTAGTTGTCAATATAGAGGGTTGACCCCAAGCAAATTGATTGTCTAATCTCTTCTTGCCATGTTCAACATACCAGCCTTGAAAACCCGGGAGTCCATGAGATCCTTTCAACAGGTAATGAACTTTCGTAGTGCCGTAGCCGATCTAAAAAATGTACAGAATATATCAATTAACATGTGAAAGTTTTCCAACGAAATAATTCAAGAGCCTCAATTTACACACTCAAAATCCATATATAACAAATAGAACTCCAGGCAATTATTAAAATGTCATGGAGAATTCATTCATATCATCTCTTTTAGATAAATAGTTATAGTTACGAGTGTGCTATCCCGGTCATGATTTATTCTCCATTTTTCTTCTCTTTTTTTCTTTTCTTTTCTTTCTTTTTTCTCTTTATGGTATCCCCTAAATTTAGAGAATTTCCATACTAAATGTTTTCCATGTTTTCAAGATAACTAAGATTTAGACAATTACCTTTGAACTAGTTGAAGACCCCTGTGTTGCTCGGATTTGAAACTTATTGAAATTTTTTGCTTAGATGATATGATATGATCATACAACATAATAGTTACATACATACATGTATCTATCAACTAATCAACAGAGTTAACTTATATTCAAATTGCTTTACTAAGTGATTTGTCATAAACTATACCTTCCTATTTGAATAATTTGTCACTGAATAATTTTAATAAAGCAAAATATTCAATCTTAAAATTGTTTTAAACAACTTATATTTAATGCATTTAATTTTTGGATATTAATACGATTTTTTTTTTCATGAAATCGGATTGTAAGTTGGGCTTTAATATGTGGGAATGGGTTAGATGGTTAAAAACTATAAGCATTAAATGGATTATAAAGACTTCTATTTTGAAGATTTTTGCAATAATAGCTACTGGCAAGATAATTATTATGCCAATAAAATTTCTATACGACAATGCAAATTCCTAGCTATGTTATAGACTGGAAATAAAAATTCGAATACAACTTTTCAACTACAAATTTTTGTTATTTTGCAATACTCATAAATATTGCCTAATTAATTTTTCCATTAGTCTATACATAATTCACATTTTACTTTGTCAATAAGTCGTTTTTGTCCACACATCCAATTTATAGATAAATTAATATTTTTAAGAAGAAAAAGAAGAAGAAGATATGACAATACACATTTAGTTAATGATAAAAAAAATACAATATATACATCCGAAAAAAAACATAAAGACTTCAAATCATGAGTTTAGGTTTGTTGACTATTATATCAGATCACTTCTAAATTCATAAGCTATATGAATTGATGTTGATATAATGTTCCTTCAAATCATGAGTTTAGGTTTGTTGACTATTATATCAGATCACATTTAAATTCGTAGCTATATGAATTGATGTTGATATTTTGTAGGAACATTAATGATAAAGAAAGACTTTATTTTTTGTCCAATTAAAAATAGTTCGTTTGCTAATTAATGTTAGGTGAGGTGGGAGGCCACGAAGCCTTGTGATAATGAGGCTCAACCACAAAGTTCAATTCTACCCAATTTTCTTATTCTTGATTGTAATTTATGAATTGTGAAATCACTTCACTCCGAGGCCCTTTTTCAAATGTGTGTCCAACTGATTTGGAACGAGAATTGAAAAAATAATTAATATGCTTAAACATTCGAATAAACAAAACAAAGTTGACGCAAAAAGACTTCAATTGGGTAGTTTGTTTGCACATGAAATGAGTATCACTCGGGCCACAGTTTCTAAATGATATTGAAGAAATTTCTCTAAAAGTGAACAAATCGAGCTCTATAATGTTCAAGCAAGCATACCTCCTTATAAGTATCAAAATGTCAATTGCGGTCAAATGATCCTTATTTTTAGCCAAATGGTCCACCCTCTTGTCTTGTGCAAGTATGAATATGATGTTGTAACTTCTATGAAGTGCAGCCAAATGCAGAGCCGTGTTTCCATCGGTGTCTTGTTCGTTGATGAGATACTTCAGGTTTGGCATTCGTAGTATGTACGTAACTACATTCACTCGTCCACCGACAACAGCTGCATGAAGAGCCGTCTGCCCTTTGGTGTTTATTATGTCAAAAGCGTCGGGACATGATCTAACAAGCTCGTCAATGACCTTGGCATGGCCTTGAAATGCTGCAAGGTGAAGAGCCGATTCCCCCGCATTGTCTAAATCGTATGTCACAGAAGTATCATGTTGGAGGAGTACTCTAACTGCTTCAACTTTGCCCAAGTAAGCAACGTAATGAAGAGGAGTCCACCCCATATCATCTCTTTCTCTGATCGCTTCTGGTCTTTTCTCCATGATTTTCTCCCAAACTTTGCATATAAAATAGGAAAATGTTATGATTTAGTCTGTTTATAGCATCTAGACATAGATACTAAAACTGCGCTTCATCGTGTTAAGTTTTTCCCATTTTGTGTGTACTAGGAAGGACTATGTCATGGTAATTTGAAGTTTTTTCCGGCGATCTTGTGTAACACTTGTAGAACCTGACTGCTTTCAATCTAGCATAATGCAGAAATTCATAAAGTTTATCAATTGAAAAGTGAAATTGTTATAAATTCGTTAAGCAGTTTGAGAAGAAGTTTCTCATATTTTTAGCAAGGCATTTGCACTATCAAGTCTAGAATAAAAGGCTAAAATTTACTTCAATGCCAATCATTTTATGGAAAATATCCTGTCCAACTCAACTTTATAAGAGGATTTAGATAATGAAAGAGGACTAGCACCTTCTACATTTTCAAAAGTAAAATCATTGCATCCCTTTCCTTTCAAGTCATCATAATTTACCCTCAAGGATTAAGAAATTTAGCATATATACCCTGATCCTTTGTATATATATTGCCACGTGCCCCATCATCACTTGCAAGCTGAAAATATTGGTATAATTTAGGAAATAAAAAGTAAGAGAACAAGATCTAGAAAAACGTGTAGAAAGAAATTAGCGTGTGCGAAATGCTATTACCAACACTGTAAATAGCAATTTTTCCGAATCAATGGATAATCTAAAATGGATACTATTTTTTTTAGTCCGCGTTTCAAGAGAAGACGAATCGGTTGGACTTATTTTATAGTCGATAAGTAAAACAATAAAGAAAATGCAATGAGAATTACAACTGAAATCTTTCCAAAACATAACCCTCGTATATAACTAATCAAATAGCATGTTCGACCTCTCCCCAAACTAAACATAATAATAAATAAATAAGTTTTGGATTTGCTATCACTGGGCTTAGTATCTTGTAATACTTACTGGTCAATGAGAGAGAGATTCCGGCATGCAAAGCTGTCAAACCCTTAGGGCCCTTATGAGAGGATGACCATGAGAAAGCACCTAAAATCAGCCCAATGGCATGAGAAAGTTGTCGATCTGTTGCAAGATAAAGTGGAGACTCATCGGCAGCATTAATAATATCACACAGTTGAGAATCTTCTTCAATCAACAACTGCACCACCAAATTATGGCCTCCTCTTATTGCATGGTGCAGTGCTGTATCCTTATGCAAATTTTGCTTTCGAAGTAGCTCTTTGCATGCATCAACTTGTCCGTTCTCAACAACCCAATGAAGTAATTTTGTGAAATCAGTGAAGACTCGAACCACTTCGCAACTTCCCACTTTGGCAGCAAGATGCAGGGGAGTGTCTCCTTTGTCGTTAACTTGCCAAAGAAGGGACGGTCCTGATGGACATTGAAGAAGATGTTCAATGAAATTTACTTGCCCGTATTGAGCTGCAACGTGAAGAATGTTGTTCTCCTTTGGTGTTGTTTGGTCGAAAAGGTCCTCTCCATTTCCTAAAATTATTGTCTCAAAGGAATCAAAGTCTCCCGACTTTACAGCCTCATACACTTTAGGATGCATTCTCAAGAGGAATTGACTAAAGGAAGAAGATTGGGGAGGAAATGTTTTTAAGCTTCTCAAGAGCACCCAAAAGGAGACTATTATATGTGTATCTATAAAATGTGAATATATCAGGCTTCTTGTTGTGAAATTTTTGTTCTCTTGAGAGCAAATTTATAATACCGAAGTGGTGGAATCAAGACAAGTTTGAAAAAAAAAAAAAAATCGACGTCTAGGTAGACATGTGGTCTTCGTTGGGTAGGTAGCAAAGATAACCTCCTTCGTTAATCTTCAGCCAAGTGAATATTCTAAGGAAAATGCTTGGCTAACATTAGCTTGGAAAACGGACGGTGAATCCTCGGCCACACAATTTGGATGAGAGAGAGGGAGACTTGTGTCTTGTTTGGAAACTTCCTAGTACTTGTGTTTCAGAAAGGAAATTTTTGTGGACATTCTCTGATTATCACACTTGAGACAATGATGAACCTTCAAGGATGGTGTCATCGAGATAGGAAAATCCTAACGAATCCACATTTAACGGTTAGGATTTATCCAATTACTTGACTTGATCAATATTGTCATCCAAAGATAGATAATTGATGTACAATGTCACTCTCTCTACCGTTCCCAAGACGAGTAGACAAAAGTAAAATTAAAGTTCAAGTGCAAGAAATGTCTTTGAGCTTATCAAGATGACTTGACTAACAGATGGATGTTAGAAAGGAAATTTCTTAGAACTTTTCAATAAAACTTTTTTGAACTTTCAACTAGACTAAAGGAAAGATATTATTGGGGAGGACATTTCTTGAAACATTTCAAAGGAATTGACTAAAAAGAGGTTATTGAGAATAAATTTCTTGAATTTTTCAACAGGACAGGATTAAAAGGAGGATGTTGGGAGCAAATTCAATGGAGGATGTTGCATGGTGCAGCGCGGTATCCTTATGCAAATTCTGCTTTCGAAGTAGCTCTCTACATGCATCAACTTGTCCATTCTCAACAACCCAATGAAGTAATTTTGTGAAATCAGTGAAGACTTGAACCACTTCGCAACTTCCCACTTTAGCAGCAAGATGCAGGGGAGTGTCTCCTTTGTCGTTAACTTGCCAAAGAAGGGATGGTCCTGATGGACATTGAAGAAGACCTTCAATGAAATTTACTTGCCTGTATTGAGCCGCAACATGAAGAATGTTGTTCACCTTTGGTGTTGTTTGGTGGAAAAGGTCCTCTCCATTTCCTGAAATTATTGTCTCCAAGGAATCAAAGTCTCCCAACTTTACAACCTCATACACTTTAGGATGCATTCTCACTGTCTCTCTACCTTTCTCGAGATATAGAGCAATTGTGAGTGAACTTGTGTATATAAAGAATGAGTTCAAGTGGGAGGAATTTATTTCATAATATAATTTTTAAAAAGCCATATTGCTCTAATTCTTGGAAGTTTCCGTTCTCCCACACGCAAATTAAAAGGAAAGCACAGGTCTCCCTGTAGCTTCTTTTTTCTTTTTCTCTTTTTTTCTTTTAAACTTCTAAGGCATCTTGTCTTCTACTTTTCCATAAGAAGCAAAACCATTTCACATCCAGGATACTTCCTGGAACATGGTAACTTTAGATTTCTACGCCTTCCCCATGTGAGGTAGGTAGCAACGAGAACCACCCTCGATAGTTCTTCAGCCAAGTGAATGTCTAAGGAACCTTCAAGGATGGAGTCATCGGATCGTCTCATCAAGGCTGAATCAACTGCTTATGAAGTTACCAATTACTATCACAACCACTGTTGCCGTTACCATGCACCAGCCCTACCCCTATTTCTAACATCCCACTATCATTCCAAATCTAACAACATGCCACCGTTGTCACTAAATTTAACATTGACACCTAAATTATGATTTTATCTAATCATTTATTACACTAAAAATTAGGGATTGGGTTCAATCCCTAAACAAAAAATATCAACATAACATAGTTTGCATAATGGGGAGTGCGTACCATGGAATATCACGCAGGCAATTTTTTCTTATAGAGTGGTGCCACTAAAAATTGAGATGCCTTGGCTGAAAGTTCTGAGTTAATTGCCAATCTATGATTGTGGGGGCCCACTTATGGATTGTGGAGACTGAGAGATGATGAAGCTGTGATTATGGGGGCACACTCGAAAGGATGAGGAGAATTCGGTGGCTTCTTTTCCGTGAATGACGGCCTCACAAATTTAAAGGAACGTGTCA
Source organism: Eucalyptus grandis (assembly GCF_016545825.1). Classification (NCBI taxonomy): domain Eukaryota; kingdom Viridiplantae; phylum Streptophyta; class Magnoliopsida; order Myrtales; family Myrtaceae; genus Eucalyptus; species Eucalyptus grandis. Next base: position 6,491,888 of record NC_052612.1, read on the forward strand.
TAGGAGACATGACAATTTTTTGGGAGCGTGATTACCTCGGTCCTTGGCGAAAAGTCAAAGGATTTGGGACAGGGGAACATATCGCGACTTATCTTCTCTAAACGGAGCGTACTGAAGGCAAAAGCAAACTAACAAGGCAAAGTGTTGTAGAGGGCCGTTTACTTAACGAAGGAAAAGAGAAGAATTCTTTCCAACTAGTGAATGGCAAAATCTCAGCAGTTAAGGCACAAAATTCCAAAAGATAAGGAGATATCGCCAATATTCAACGTTCACTATGCCCTGTTGTTGTCACCATTAAGCCTCGATGGTCACTGCCCCCTGCCGCCCCTGACATCACCGCTCCACCCAATCAAGCCAAGTCCGCATCATTCCCTTCGGTGCCATGAATGTGGCCACCAACGCAGCGACGAGTCCAAACCATACGCCAGACATTAGGTTTCCAGCCAAACTAAAGAGACCCGCCAGTCCGGCCAACTCCTGCAGCCGTTGTTCGCCACCAACATCGATTAACCAGCACCGGCGAGCATCAATTCTGCCCTGCAATCGTGCTGTGAAGCCGCCACTAAGAAACAGACGAGGACGAGCAGGCGAACCAAAGTGCGCTCGCTGACGGTTTGCAACCTGAGCAACGGCCAACAAACTTTCTCCGTCGCATCAGTTTAGCTGCAGCTTCCAGGCCCCGCTCACAGCAGTCACTAGCCTTGCCGATGCACGCCAGTATCCCTGTTGTTGTCTTGTCCAGCCTGTTAGAAAAATATTATATAACATGAAAAATAAGGATTGTTAGGAATCTATTAAAAATAATGAGAAAATAAGATTAATTATCTAAGGCCTGTAAACATTGTCCTTAAGGACAATATCCTTATAATTTATTTTCATCATATCAATTGTGATTATTTACTTACCCTTAATTATACCCATGAATGGACATTGTTTAGTGGTATAGGATACTAAAATAATTAAAATATCAAATGAATCTTAGGTAATAAACCAATCAAGTTAGGGTATCGAGAGGAGACTAGTTGGATAATTAGTGTAATTAAGTTCCCGATCTTAAAATCTCCGGTTGCGTAAAAGGTGAAATATTTCCCCTATCTTACTTGGCTCCTATCCTGCCTTAATAAGCTAACATAAGCTCCTTTATGTAGGGTAAGTCATACTATAGTATTGAAAATTCTAATGTCACACTAGTTAAGGGTTTGGGAGGACCCGAACTATTTGAGAACTGTCGGTCCACTTTTGGCATTATCTCTAACTCATCTTTCCCCAAAAGTGTTGGGAGGTTGTGACAAGGAGATTTCTCTCGCCGACATGGAAAAGTACATAGTCCCCTAATTTACAGCTCCCAACACAGATAATGCAGCTTCAATGAAGAACATGGCGATGGGAATGGCTTCTTGTAGTTGGACCCCAACGGTTCGGGGTTTGTATCGATGAATGGTTAGGTTGTTCGAGGATTGGCCACTGCTCCTCTCTATGCATTAGCGAGTGATGCATATATTCCACAAGCAAATACAAAAGATGAAGCGAAATGATTGTTTTTTGCATGAGTGGGTGATTGAATTTTTATAGGTTGATATGGAGATACATTTTTGGCGCTGCCAACCTAATTATTTAATGATGTTACTCACTCGATTGACTTTGAACGCTCTGAGATTACATAGAAAGATGACATTCCCCACTTTTATGATGGCTAACGAAGCTGTTGACACTGACAGGTTTTAAATTTTACAAATGACATAAAAGTGCTCGAAATCGACGACTGGCTGACAAAGCAAAGAGAAAATTTCCGGTGAGCAAGGTCACTGGTTTGCAGAACCAGCCCAACCGAAAATGACAGTAAAAAACTTTCGGTTGTATCCTCATCTGGGAGAACTACCTAGCAGCCACGAATGAGCCTCGGGGTCGGTGAACTCATAAATGAAGCACAAAGTGGACAGAAATCCATACGCAATATAAGGAGCGACTCTTTCCGCGGTACTCCCGGTGGGCCTGATCAATATAGTGAACATCCCGAAAATATAGGCGAGCCCCATCGCGGCTATCGCAACTTCAATGCAACCTCCCACAGTCGGGATGTATTTCGGCTCTTGACGATAGCTGAACGCACAACTTTGACAATGTAAGATTATTGCCAGGACAGAGAGAAGGAAAGCAACACTATTGCATAGGACAAAGGCTTGGAAATCTGCCCTGCCAGCAAGAATCGCCATTCCCCGGTTGGGTCCGTCGTTGTTATAACCTCCAGGCATTGCGACGGCCGCAGTGAAGCTCACTGTGGCTATGAGTGCTGCCACTAGTAGTTGAACGTCCACAATGCTTTTTTTTTTATAAATCGAAATTATCTCGGTTGGCAATGTTATTTCCTATGATTGTAGACAAAGATGGTTGACCCTGAACAAATTGCTTTTCTAACCTCTTCTTACCATGTTCAATGAACCAGGCTTGAAAGCCCGAGATTCCATGAGATCCTTCCAATAGGTAAGAAACATTTCTAGCACCGAAGCCGATCTAAAGATGTACAAGATGTATCAATTAATGAGTGAAAGTTTTCTAGACAAATACTTCAAGATCCTCACTTTACAAACTCAAAATCTATTTATAACAATCAGAACTTGCAACGAGTGGTGAACCATCATGAAAAATTCAATGGAAAAATTGTTCTGAAATTCATAAGTTTATTGGACTTTTGTCAATTCAGTCATAAACCTTTTAATTTTGCCAATTGAGTCATGGATTTTTTCACATTTTGCAAATTGAATCCATTTGGCCAAATTTTGTTGGAAGTCACTGACATAGACATCGATCATCCTATGTGACATAACCAAAGACTAATATGAACATTTTAATATATTATTTATTTATTTATTTTATTTTTCCCCTCTATTCAATCTCCAGCCTTAGTGAGCTCTAGTAAAGCCCCCAACCGCCCCCAACCCAGCCACAAGTGAGGCCAAGCCTTGCCAAGGGTAAGCAAGACTTGCCAATGGCGGGCAAGGCCGACCTCACCCACCCTAGCGAGGCTCGCCCTCGCTAGTGGCTAGCAGGGGCAAGCTTTGCTTGAGGCTAACAAGGTCAACCTTGCCAACCCTTGCCTCTGACTAGTTGTTGAGGCTTGGTGACCGGATAAAGGAGGAAGAAAGGGAAAAATAAAATAAAATAAAAAAAAAGGAAAAAATAATAAATTTTTTGAAATATATTAAAATATTAATTACAAATTATCCATGTTACCATCGGCCATGCCATGTAGGTTGACCGACGTCTATCTTAGCAACTTTCGATTAAAATTGACTAGATGGACTCAACTAGTAAAAAGTAAAAATGTTTAAGACTCATTTAGTAAAATTAAAAAGATTTATAACTGAATTGCCAAATATGTGATAGCTTTAGGACTCTTTGGATAATTTTTCGAAATCATTCAAATCATAGCTGATAAAATAAATGGTAGATAACACCTGTTAATAGAGTTTCGTATAGTAAACAATACAATTACAAGTATGCTATCCAGTCTTGATTTATTTTCTAACTTTCTTTTCTTTTTTTTTTCTTTTTATGCTATCCCCTAGTAACAAAGATTTAGACAATCACTTTTGAAGTAGTTGAAGGCCCTTGTGTTGCCCAAATTTGAGCTTTATACTTATTGAAAATTTTTGTTCCGATGATACAATATGGTCATACAACATATAATTAACAAACGAATATGTATTTATCAACCAAACGACAAATTTAATTAATACTCAAATTACTTTACTACGTGATTTGTTTTAAACTATACCTTGTTATTTGAAGACTTTGTCACTGAATAATCTTAATAAAGCAAAAATATTCAAACTTAAATTGTTTTTTAACTGTGTGCATTCAACTTTTGGCTATTAATCTGATATTTGGTTTTTCTTTTTTTTCATGCAATCTGTACCTGGAGCTTTTATTTGGGATAATGAGTTAAATGTTTTAAAAATATAAGCATTAATTGGAGCTATAAAGACTTCTGTTTTAAATAGAACTTTTTAGCTACTGGCAAGATAATTATTGTCATATGAAATATTTATAGGACAATGCAAATTCCCACTATGTTATAGATTTAAAAAAAAAATTTGAATACAACATTTTAGCTACGAATTTTGTTATTTTTACAATACTCACAAATATGGCTTAATCAAATTCTTAATTAGTCAAAGAATATTTGATGTTTACATTTCACAAAATCGTTTCTATCCATACATCTACTTTGTAGATAAATTAGCAATTTTGAAAAAAAAAAAAAAAAAAAGAAATATGACCAAACACTTTTACTTAATAACAAAAAAAAAAAAAAAAACATTATATACCAACTCACATCTTGAAAGAACCATAAAGACTTCTATAGTGAGTTTAGATTTGACTATTATATCAAATCACATAAAAACTACTAAGCTACGTGAATTGATGTTGATTTTGTTGTAGGAACAATAATGTCAGAGAGAGCCTTTTTATTTTTACAACTAATAATAGTTAGTTTGCTAATTAATTTCATGGGTCGAAGGCATGGAAACATCTACCTCCTTGATGTAAAGCCAAATGAAGAACAATGCTTAATTTCAATTCAAGATGAAGCAATTCTATGGCATAGAAAGCTTGGCCATATCAACAAGAAGCAATTAGCCAAAATCTCTTCAAAGCAGCGGCTTGTTAGAGGTCTACCTAAACTGCCATACCAAAAGTCGACTTATGTACTCCATGCATTCTCGGGAAAGCAGGTAAAAAATTCATTTAAACAAATAAATCATGTATCTACTAATCATGTAATACGCTTGCTTCATATGGATCTCTTCGGACCAACAAGAACCCGAGCATTGGAGGTAAGAAATATTGTCTAGTAATTGTAGATGATTACTCGTTTTACCCGGGTATATTTTCTAGCAAACAAATCGAAACCTTTTCGTACTTTGAAAAGTTTGCTAAAAGGTTCAAAATGAAAAAGGATGTGCTATTTCTAGTATAAGAACAGATCATGGAAGTGAATTTGAAAATCAAGATTTTACGAGATTCCGTGATAAATCTGGTGTTAATCACATGTTCTCCTCTCCGTATACTCCAGAGCAAAATGGAGTTGTGGAAAGAAAGAATAGATCTCTTCAAGAAATGGCTAGAACACTTTTAATTGAAAGTAAAATTTCTTCACGATTTTGGGCTGAAGTCGTTTCAACCGCTTGCTATATTATAAATAGAGTCTTTTAAGACCTATTCTTGATAAAACCCCTATGAATTGTTCAAAGGTAAGAAGCCTATTGTTTCATACTTTCATGTGTTCGGTTGCAAATGCTTTATTTTGAAAAATGCAAATGATCGAGTTGGTAAGTTTGAAGAAAGATCGATGAAGGCATCTTCCTTGGATATTCTACATCAAGCAAAGCCTACAGAGTCTACAACAAAAAAGCCATCGTGTGGAAGAATCAATGAATGTCAAATTCCAAGACTCGGTGCAAGATGAATCCAGCCAGGACTCAACGATGAGACCGAATCCGCTCTAGATCTTCAAATGTCTACATCTCAAGAAGCATCTCGGATTCTCGGGAAGTCCATCATCAAGACGATCATGGAGAATCAAATAAAGAAAGAGATCATCAACCCGGTAACCGGAAACACAAATCCAGTCATCCCAAAGATCTTATTATTGGCGAACTTAATGAAGGAATCCGCACAGATCAAAAAGGCATGAAGAATCTAGTGCCGTGGCTCTCATCTCGAAATTGAACCAAAAGCATAGAAGAAGCTTTATCGATGAAAGTGGATCGAAGCTATGCAAGAAGAGCTTAGACAGGTTCAACATCAATGATGTCCGGGAATTGACATCTAAACCAAAAGGTAAAAACATATTGGAACCAAATGGGTATTCGGGAACAAAATGAACGAAAAGGAAAAGTCGTACGAAACAAAGCAAGGCTCGTGGCCAAAGGGTATACGCAAGAAGAAGGAATAGACTATGACGAGACTTACGCACCCGTTGCAAGGTTAGAAGCTATTCGTCTATTACTTGCGTTTGCTTGTTACAAAAATTTCAGGTTATTCCAAATGGACGTCAAAAGTGCTTTCCTAAATGGATTTATCCATGAGGAAGTTTATGTGGAACAACCGCCGGATTTGAAGACCCAAAGAAGCGGACTCGGTCTTCGAGGAGCGAAAAGGCTCAGTATGGTCTAAAGCAAGCACCTCGAGCTTGGTACGACAGATTAAGTAAGTTTTTATTACAAAATGGTTTTGTCAAAGGTAAAGTAGATACTACTTTGTTTATCAAAAAGGAAAACAAAAACTTTTTACTTGTTCAAATATATGTTGATGACATTATTTTTGGATCTTCTAATGAAAGTCTTTGCAAGAAATTTTCTAAGTCTATGCGGGATGAATTTGAAATGAGTATGATGGGAGAATTAACATTCTTTCTTGGACTCCAAGTGAAACAAATGAAGGAAGGAACTTTCATCCATCAAGAAAAATATGCGAATGATCTTGTCAAAAGGTTTGGATTGGAAAAATGCAAAAAGATCGACATACCAATGTCATGTTCTCGAAGATAGACAAGGATGAAGAAGGGAAGAAAATAGATCAAAAGCTGTACGAAGCATGATCGGTTCACTTCTTTATCTTCTTGCTTCTAGACCGATATTTTGTTGAGTGTTTGTATCTCGTGCTAGGTTTCAATCAGATCCTAGAGAATCACATCTCGGTGCCGTGAAACGAATTATCAAATACGTTGCTTCATCTTCAAGCATCGGTCTTTGGTATCCAAAGAAGGAGACTTTAATCTTCTAGGATACTCGAGATGCAGATCTGGCCGGTTGCGGGAATCGATAGAAAGAGCACTTCTGGAACTTGTCAACTACTTGGAAACAGAACGGTGTCTTGGTTTTCGAGGAAACAAAGCACCGTAGCTCTTTCAACAATGAAGCGAGTATGTAGCTCTTGAAGTCAGCTGTTCGCAAATTCTATGGATAAAACAACGGCTACAAGACTTTGGCATTGAAGACTCATGCACGTAAATCGAGATGTGACAACACCGGTGCTATAAATCTCACCAAAAATCCAATCCTTCATTCAAGAGCAAAGCATATTGAGATTCGACATCACTTTATTAGAGATCATATTCAAAATGGAGAAATCTCGATCCAATTTGTTGATTCAAAAGTCAACTGAGACATATTCACAAAGCCTTTGGAGAAGAATCGGTTTGACTTTATCCGCTCAAGACTCAACATTTTGAAGCTTGAAGAAGTTAAAGTCTAGAGACTCACCAACTCTAAAGACTCGATCTCTTAGACTCTAAGTCCCGAGACTCGGACATTCGTGGATAAAGGCGTAAGTTGTATTTCTTCTAAAAGGTACTAATTGTCATTTAGTCGAAAAGGTACGATCTTTTGTTTAATAATTTTGGCAGTTATAGATTTTGAAAAGAAGTAATCGTTCACTTTCCATTGCACCGATTGAACTTCCCTTTTCAAAAACTAAGTTATATATACAGTTTTTCCCAAATCTTCAAAACCCTAAAAGCACTCTTCTCTCTATCTTGTTTCTACTCTTTGTTCATCGTCGAGAAAGTGGTCATTTTTCTTGGGAAAGCAAGTGAAGGAATCCTCCAATAGACAAAGAAAGATGTCGTCTTCAAGGAAATCATCAAGAATCGCGAACAGGGGGACCACAAAGAATGAAGAAGGGACCGACTCATTTCGATCTCACCGAGGAAGAAGACTTATCCGGGTCGCCGACAAAGTCCGATTCGCTCTCCTCCACGTCATTCAGCATCTCCGCCCCACAAAGTGAAAGTCATAACTGGAAGAAGAGATAATCGAGGATGCCGACCCAGTAAGAGTTCAAAAGCCTTCCTTTTGTATAAACTTTATTGTGCATTGAAAAGCACGGGTACTCCATTGAACTACATAGATGACTTCCTTAAGGACAAAAATTATGGGAATGAGTATCTTTTCTGAAGAAAATGGAGGAATGGGGAATTGCCCCAAAAGGAAAAGCAGAGGAAGCTCTTGCGAACATTCCAAGAGATCCTCGTATGCCGGGACAAAATCTGATTGACGCGAATGATGATGACAAAATGTTCCTTGAATTTGAACCTAGAATGGGTGTGGCGGCAAAGGCGAAAGGAAATCGGATGGATTTGTTTAAATCCAAGGATCAAGAAAAAGTGTATTACGATCCGTTGAAAAGAGGGGTAATCAACCCTAGAAGTGTCGATTTTGACTTCTGGATTCCATCAACTTGAACCTAAGAGAGAAGTTGAATTTGCTTCAACTTGAGACTTTACGCTCCGACTCTCTGAGACGGGTATGATCATCTGACTGCTTATTTCTATTCAAATCTTAGCTTTTTGGATGCGAATAGAATTTCATTGATGTTCGAGACAAAGTCTATGTGGTAGATGTGAATATGTTAAGACATAGTTGGAGTTGAACGGGGACGCTATCTCCCAATTAAAGTCTCACCTCGAACTACTCTGGATCTTGTCAAAGATAGGGATGTAGATAAGAAAATTATCTATTCAAGAATGAACGCTATCAACATTGTGCTTCACAAGATTGTGATCAATTGTCTAAGACCTAAGTCTACTTCAAAGACTTCTGTGTCTCTTTCTGAAGCAAAGTTGATGTATGCGATCAACTCAGGACGGAAGTTCTCTCTCCCGCACACTATTCTTTTCCATATGTACGAAAAAGTGTCAAAAGACAAAGGACAATTGCCTTATCCAGTCAGTGACCAAGATCTTGAGACATCCGAATATTGAACTTTGCCACATACTTTTTGTGTTCGACCGTGTGATAAGATGGTGGTAGGGTTGAAAATGTTAATGAAGATGCGTCCGCAAGAACTTTCTAAGGCAATGGAGAAATTCAAAGTGAAATCTCCAGTCGATCGCTTCAAAGGAAAAGGAAAGAAGGCATTTAGTGCTTCTTCGAAAAGAGGAAAAGAATTCTTATCCTGGAGGATGAGGATGAAGATGAAGATGATGAAGATCCCACTATTCCAAAGACCGACAAGAACAAGACGTTCGTGTCTTATTGAGTAACTTCAGCGGAAGCGAGAGAAGAAGAAGAACAGAGAGAGAAGGAGAAAGAAGTTGAGGAAGAAAAAGAAGAAGTAAAAGATCAGTCTGCTGATAAATCTGGAGAGAAGGGAAATCAAGAGATTGATCATCACTCTTCCCCTTTCGATGTCCTAGAGACAGGGGGAGTTAGCGAGCAAGAGAGGTCTCCACCTCATGCTGCTTTGAAGATCAAAGAAAATCTCAGAAGACCCAGGAAGAAGCTCGGGTCTCTCAATTGCCGAAGAAGATGATACGACAATTCCAAATCTCGCAAGACCGTTCGAGAAGCGCCATCGCACACACACCATCCGAGAAAGCCAATGCCGGTACACGAGACGGATGATTCTGTAGATCTTCGTAGTATCATGAATATTCTTACGGAAATGCGTAACGAGATATATATTCTGGATTGTGAAATCCAAGTCTTGAAGCATCTTTGGACAAGCATCTTGATCTCTCTGGAAGAAAAATACAAAGACCTCTCTCTACAACTTCAAGCCAATGCCAAGAGAGAAGAGGTAGCTCATCTGCGAGAAGATCCGAAGAAGCTCGAAGAGTAGTCCAGTCCATTGGGGATTTCCGGATCGTGCGCATTCCCAAGCGGACATGACTCCTTTCTCACCCTCTTTTTAATGATGACAAAAAGGGGAGAACCAATTTGAACAAACATTATTTATTTGACTTTTTGTGGTTATGTTTATTTTTGAGTATGACTTGAGAACTTGAACTTGAGTGTTAGACTGAATTGGTTGTGGATTTTGATGCTTGAGGTTGCATTTATATCAAGTATTGTTACATGGTATTACTCATGAAAGACTAACCAATTTGCTGTGGATGCGGAGTCCGGTTGTTTATTAATCTTTATGAGTTAGCCATATTGCTTGAGAAATGTTTTTGCAGGTCAAAGTTGTTCAAATCTTCAAGAAAGTTTTGTCACCATCAAAAGGGGGAGATTGTTGGAGAAATCTTTCCGAGAATATTTTGAAGCCGACAAAACATTTCTATCAGTCTAAGTCTGGATATCGATAGTTAAAGTCTCAAGACTTTATAGTCTCAAGACTCTGTTATCTCAAGACTCAAGACTCAAGACTCAAGACTCAAGACTCAAAGTTATTCTCACTGACAGTCTTTCTAATCCAGTGTTGAAGGAAATCCAAAGTCGAGGTTTATGATTGAGGATTTGATCCTATCCTCTGGGATAGATTCTTTGGTTGGATAATCATTTCGGATTCTTTATATCTTATCTAAGAACGATTGAAGATCCGATGGTCGACGAAATAATCTTGGATTATTCTATTCTTGGAAACCGAGATCCCGATTGTATGGGCGAACGGGATTGATGGGCTATCATCGATTCCTTATATAGCTCGGATGATCTTCTTGATTGATTCCGTCCAACGGGTAGATTGGAGGAATTCCTTTGGTAAGTGCCAACGGCTATGATGGCATGAAGGAGTATAAAAGGAAGACGTTCTAGTTGTTTTAAGTGAGTGATCGATAGAAAAATTCCAGAGTCGAAGATCCTTTGATTGTTAGTTGAGGCGAGCGAAATTGTATACCGAGAGTGTTTATACTTGGTGACGCCTTGAGCAAGTGTGGTAGATCATCTACACCTAGAAATCAAGGAAGATCAACACCGTAACAACTCTTTGATCATAGTGGAATCCAGCCAATCGGCTGTCGGTGCGAAAGAGTGGACGTAGGCTTGAATCAAGCCGAACCACTATAAAGCGAGTGTTCAATTCTCTCTTTCCCTTACTCAGTCTTGCGATTGAATTTTCAACTGTTGCAAAGTCTCTAATTGTTTAAATATCGTGCAAACATCGAGAAATTTTTTTTGTATACCTATTCACCCCCCTCTAGGTACTCGTACTAGCTATCTCACCAACGGCTCGGACAGGAAAGCTTGAGTACATGCGGATAATTCTTGCGCAACGAAATGCATGGTAAGTCACGAATCGAGACTCATCCGCATACACGCTATTGCGACCATGACCATGAATACCACTTCCTTGACTAGTTGGCCAGTCGGAGGAGGAAGACGTGGGTTGAGCATATCCTATAGTGGCACATTTGAGTCTTTGAATAATGTCGACATTTGTGTCATTTGTAGGGAAGAGAGAAGATTCTGGATGCTTCCTCATCATTCTCTAGCATCGGTACTTTTACCGTTGACTCGTTTCATGAAAGAAGAACGAATCAATGTTTTGATCACAACCTCAAGTTGCCTATAAATTCCAAATTTTGAGATTACATTATACGAGACCACTTTTCAAAATCTATACTTGCTCTTCCTAAAAGTCTTGTTAGAACTATTGGATGAATCCAAATTCAATATGTCAATTGAAGGTATTTGATCAACCCGAGACCATAGGTACAGGGGGAATGTACTAATTAGATTTGATCATGTAGCTTACTAGGAACCATGTAGCCATAAGATCCAGCCACTGGGATCCAATTCGACGAATCCGAATTCAAGAGCCTCACCGTCCCAAAAACCAAAAGCCAAGGCTAGAAGTCCGACTTGAGCAAGATGTTGTTCAACATCATGTTCCGATGGACAATAGGCAGTGAGCAATTGTGATGCAAGTAGGCGATCACGGGAGCCACGCATTGAACAATCTTCACTCTCTTAACACAAGTCCAATTCAACTGCTCCGCTTCCTCCATGCAAGACCTTTGCCAAAGTTCACAAAAGATTGGATGATGTCCCTGCGGTTAACCACCACTTTTTTTTACCGTGACGATGTGGCTGCTAGCCTATTCGGCCTTGTAAACACTTCTGAATCCGTGTTTTCTGATGCAGTACTCTTCACTGAAGCCGTTGGTGGCCTTGGCAATATCGTTGAATGCAAACTTCATTCCCCTTTCCCATATGATTTCACGTACTTCATAAGATTTCTTATCTCTTCATCGAGATGCTTGTTTCACCGCCAAAGCACCAAAATCGAGCAATAAGAGTCACGAGAAGTAGTAAGCAGCAAACGCAACAATCACATTAATCGAGAACCTTTCTCCGATGGTGGGTCGATTCTTGCTCGACCCACATGGAGACATTCCGTCGCGTTTCCTCACAAGCCCGGATTTGCAATAAAAGCACTTCCTAGTTATTGTTGGAAGAGGCGACCACCAAGAACTGCGCCTGTCAGCTTGTTGTACAAGAAGCCCATGAAGCTTAAACTACTCATGCTGGTGAGAGTAGTTGGGATCGTACCCGACAAATCGTTATGCAAAACATTGAGATTTTTCAATTTAGTGAGCTTTGCTAAATTGGAAGGAATTGATCCTACTAGTGAATTGTGGCTCAGGTCTAGTGGTTCTGTAGCGTGAACGAGTTCCCTAGCTCTGGCGACATGACACCCAACAGATTGTTGTTGCTCAAGTTCAGGCTCAGTAAATTCTCGCAATTTGCTAATTCTTTTGGTACGATCCATAGAGAAGGGATGTACTTGCCGTATTGTGGTTTATGAAAGATTGTGCCACATTGATAACTTTAGATGTTAATCCAAATTCGAAATATCAGGCCAAAGTTTGGTATTTTATTGGCCATTTGGCATTTCATTTGTAACTCATGAATTCTCTCCTCGTAAAAAAATTACTAAATTAGAGAATTTCATTCTACAAGCCTTGTATAAACATGTAGCATAGTTTATCAAATTCCACAAAACCACTGCACCAGATTCCTATCACACCTTTTATTCTCTTATTCTCAGCAAAGACAAGAACAACAACACTCACCAGCCCAACATGCTTAGCTCCAAACAGAGTGACTCAAACTCTTCTTGTCTCCTTTTCAGTATAGCACAACCACACATATTTAACGCATTACGGAAACAATACAAGATAGCGAAAAGATAGGCTCAGTAGGCATCAGGGTTTGCCAAGAGATAAGCCTCGATGGCCTCGTACATCGCGGACACCTTCTCTTTCCAGGTGTTGATCTCCTCCGCGGTGAAGTAACTGTTCGTGCACTTCAACATCGAGCCTCCCAAAGGCAACGCGTTGATCTTCACCTCATGGGTGATCTTCCCGAAGGTGGTGCCCAGCATTTCGCCCTCGATGATTGAGTAGCAGTAGGTGAAGTTCTCCTTGTCCAGGGCCTCGACCTTGTGCTTCGCTGTCTTGAACGGATTGCCTATCAATGTAACAAAAAGTGACACTCACATTTAGAACTCGCAGGTTTCAATATCACGAGCACCAATCTTCATGGTGTCCATCAGTCCATTTAGGAATTAACCCAATTGTTCCGACCGCAATCCAATACAATTGACTTAGACATAGCCTGACTTTGCCTAATCAAAATTGAGTCACATAATCACTTGTGTAAAGTTAAACGGTTAGAAACATCTTAAGTAATCGAGTCATATTTCTATCTTTTTCCATATTCATTATAGTGTTCCATAAGGTTGAACCTACCTTGATTCAGAGCAATCCTAAGTTCCTAATACGGATGGACTAATCTTCGGCAAAAGTCATCAACTTGATGGTCCCGGGACCTCCATCGCCCTCGAGGACTTCAACGCTCTTGACGGCTTGTGGGAGGACCTTGGGGAGGAGGTTATCGGCATCGAGGATAGCGGCCTTGAACATCCTGGCCTGGGGAATGGGGGATGGGATATCGAAGTGAAAAGTGATGACACCCATGACCGGATCTTAATAGAGTTGCTAAAACTGAGAAGGGGGTGATGATCTGGAAAGACTTGAGTAGTAGTGACGAAGTTGGTCTCTGGGACTTGGGAGTGAAGAGAAGAGGCTGAATTGAAGTTGACATATATAGAGAGAGGGAGACTGAGTGTGAAGGGTTCTGATCACTGCATATTTTTTTTCTTACTAAGATGCATTATATTTTGCAGAAGATAAATAATTTAGAAAATATTTTCCTAAAAATAATCACTAAATTTAGATAGTGTTCTGAGCATAAGTTATTTGGCGAGTGTGCTGCATGTTCTAAAATGATCTAAATTGCTAAATTTAATGGGCTCACTAGAATTAAAAGTCTAGATTCCCCTTAATATAAATACGACACTACCTCATTTTCAAGTCTTCATCAAAATTGCGTTGTATATAAATATGACCCTAGCTCATCTCCGAGTCTTTATCAAATGTGTGTTGTATGTCCTAAATTGATCTAAATCGCTAAATCTAACAGGTTCACGTGGGATCCATGTGGAACTCCCTCGAATTAAAAGTCTAGATTCTCCTTGATATAAATACGATGCTATGTCATTTCTAAGTTTTCGTCAAAATTGTGTTGTATATAAATATGACCCTAGCTCATTTCCGAGTCTTTATCAAATGTGTGTTGTATGTCTTGAATTGATCTAAATCTCTAAATCTAACAGGTTCACGTGGGATAAATGTGGAACTCACTCGAATTAAAAGTCTAGATTCTCCTTGATCTAAATACGATGCTATGTCATTTTGAAGTTTTCGTCAAAATTGTGTTGTATATACTAAGTTAATCTAAATCGCTAAATTTGATGGGTTCATGTGGGATCCATAGGAAACTCACTGAATTAAAAGTTCAGGTCAACTTAATACAAATACAGTTTTCTTTCATCAAAGTTATGCCGTATGTACTAAATTAACCCAATTGCTAAATCTGATGGGCTCATGTGGGACCTATATAAAACTCACTCGAATTAAAAGTCAAGATTCTCCTTGATATAAATACGATGCTATGTCATTTCTAAGTTTTCGTCAAAATTGTGTTGTATATACTAAGTTAATCTAAATCGCTAAATTTGATGGGTTCATGTGGGATCCATAGGAAACTCACTAAATTAAAAGTTCAGGTCAACTTAATATAAATACGGTTTTCTTTCATCAAAATTATGCCGTATGTACTAAATTAACCCAAATTGCTAAATCCGATAGGTTCATGTGGGACCTATATGAAACTCACTCGAATTAAAAGTCAAGATTCTCCTTGATATAAATACGATACTATGTCATTTCTAAGTTTTCGTCAAAATTGTGTTGTATATAAATATGACCCAAGCTCATTTCCGAGTCTTTATCAAACGTGTGTTGTATGTCCTAAATTGGTCTAAATCACTAAATCTAATAGGTTCACGTGGGATCCATGTGGAACTCACTCAAATTAAAAGTCTAGATTCTCCTTGATATAAATACGATGCTATGTCATTTCTAAGTTTTCGTCAAAATTGTTTTGTATATAAATATGACCCTAGCTGATCTCCTAGTCTTTATCAAACGTGTGTTGTATGTCCTAAATTGATCTAAATTGCTAAATCTAACAGGTTCACGTGGGATCCATGTGGAACTCACTTGAATTAAAAGTCTAGATTCTCCTTGATATAAATACAATGCTATGTCATTTCTAAGTTTTCGTCAAAATTGTATTTTGTATATAATAAGTTAATCTAAATCGCTAAATTTGATGGGTTCATGTGGGATCCATAGGAAACTTACTAAAGTTAAAAGTTCAAATCAGCTTAATATAAATATAGTGCTCTTTCATCAAATTACGTCGTATGTACTAAATAACCCAAATCGCTAAATCTGATGGGTTCATGTGGGACCTATATAAAACTCGCTGGAATTAAAAGTCTAGATTCTACTAAATAAAAATGAGGCCCTAACTCATTTCCGAGTCTTTGTCAAAAGTGTGTTGTATGTCCTAAATTGATCTAAATTGCCAAATCTGATGAGTTCACATAGGATCCATATTGAATTCACTAGAATTAAAAGTCCAAATTCCACTTAATATAAATATGACGCTAGCTCATTTCTGTTTCTTCATCAAAATTGTGGTATATGTACTAAGTTAATCTAAATCGCTATATTTGATAGGTTCATGTGGAACCCATATGAACCTCACTAAAACAAAACGTCCAAAATCAATTAAACATATATACTACTTTAACTCATTTCTAAGTCTTCATCAAGCGCCTTTTTCTCATCTCTTTGAAGCTTCCGATCGGGTGCCATTCCGTGTGAATCGCAAATGATTTTCCACGCCAGAGTCTTTGTTAAATCTCAAGACTTAAAAATACGAATGTGAAGTAACAATTGCGTGTCAAATGCAGAAAATTCATATGTGAAAAAGTTGACCGTCCCTTCTTGAGTCAACTGTTCTCTTCCTCGATATGCTTTTCTGATCTGGCCTCAAAGACAGATGGGCAAAGCGGTGCATTCATATCTATAATCTCGCGGCAGTTTCAACTCTGTTAAAAGAATGCCGAGATCTTTACAAGATGTATGACAATCGTCTTTGATGACAGCATGCAGCATATCTACCGCTTCAAAACATAGTTACGG
The DNA here is from genome assembly GCF_016545825.1 of Eucalyptus grandis. Lineage (NCBI taxonomy): Eukaryota > Viridiplantae > Streptophyta > Magnoliopsida > Myrtales > Myrtaceae > Eucalyptus > Eucalyptus grandis. The sequence goes on from NC_052612.1 coordinate 6,508,239, forward strand.
TTCAGTCTCGATTGTTATTTTTCTTGAAAGAGACACGAATGAAGACATAAATTATGGTGGGAGGTAGAAAGATCCAGCCAACATGTAACAACTCAATCGTAAGCATCAGCGTTTTTGCAAGAGATGGGCTTCTATGGCTTTCAACATTTCCATGGCCTTCTCTTTGCTGGCCTTGTTCTCAACCCGGTCCATGGGGAAGTACTTTCTCATGCTCTTGGCCATACACCCTCTCTGTCTGGACCCGCCTCGAACTTGATCACGTTCGGGATCTTCTCTAGCGCGTTGCCCTGGACGATGGCGTACGCATGCGCGAGCTTTCCTTGTCCAGCTTCTCGACGGGTGCTCCACCGAGTTGAACTGTCTAGCTGCGAGACACAGACAACTGCAGTCAGTTCCCACGTTAGCCTTAACAAAGAATGTCGGCAAATGTCCTTTTGACATCACGTGTTAATGCGACGCAATCAAAATAAATGAAAATAGAAGACAGCGCAAGCACTGGCCTTCGCCAAGGATGGCGCCGGGACCCCCATCACCTTCAGGGATGACAAAATCCTTAGAGGCTTGTGGGAGGAGCTTGGGGATGAGATCGTCGTCAAGAACAACGGCCTTGAACATTCTTGCAGGTGGGATGGAATCGTCTTCACCTAAGAGTTCCAAGTCCCACGGCAAGAGATCTGTGAGATTATGTTGAAAATGCCCTCTAAATGATTCTCAATCGCCTCGTTTAGTAATCTAACTCAACATCACATTGGTCTAAATCATATAATTAGACCCGTTAAACGGGTGGGTCGGGTCGGGTTTGGGTCGGGTCATAAATGGTCCGACCCAAATCGACCCATTTAACCCGTTTATGACCCATTTATTGAAATGCAAAAATTTTGACCCATACCCGACCCGACCCATACCCAACCCATACCCGACCCATTTAATTAAACTTAATTTATTATATATATAGATATATATATTTAAAAATGATATTGCTAAAATAATTTTATACAACACAAATTTAATGGACAATTTTTATAATTTTTAAAATAATTATTTTAAAAATGGAATTTTAATTATTTTTTAAAAATGGAATTTTAATTATTTTTTAAAAATAAAATTTTAATTATTTTAATTTTTTAAATATAACTTTTCTTTTTCTTTCTTCTTCTTCTTCTTCTTCTTCTTTGGCCGACGGCCGGCCACGACGACGGCCGGCGGCCGGCCACGGGCGAGCCTCGAGCTCGCCCGCTCGCCGACACCGGCGAGCTCGAGGCTCGCCAGATCCGGCGAGCTCGAGCTCGCCCGACGCCGGCGAGCTCGAGTCTCACCGGATCGGCGAGGCTCGAGCCTCGCCGGACGTCGGCAAGGCCGTCGCCTCGCTAGATCCGGGCGAGCTCGAGCCTCGCCAGATCGGCAAGGCTCAAGCCTCGCCGGACGTCGGCGAGGCCTCCGCCTCCCAGATCCGGCGAGCCCGAGGCTCGCCGGCGTCGGGCGAGGCCACCGCCTCCTGATCCGGCGAGCCCGAGGCTCGCCAAGGCGTCGGCGAGGCCTCCGCCTCCCGGATCCAAGGAGCTCGAGGCTCGCCGGCGTCGGGCGAGGCTCGAGCCTCGCCGATCCGGCGAGCCTCGAGGTCGCCGGCCGTCGCCGTGCCGGCGACCGGAGGAAGAGGAAAGAAAAATAAAAGAAAAATAAAAATAAAAAGAAAAGAAAAATAAATGGGTTGCACAGCCCATCTTTAAACCGTAATGGGTTTGTAAATGGGTCTTAAATGGGTACCCATTTAAGACCCATTTATTTTAGTTCTTTTATTTTTAAAACCCATCAGGGTACCTTATTTCTCAAGGCCTGACCCATTAACGACCCATTTATGTTTAAATGGGTCCATAAATGGGTTGCACGACCCATTTAACACCTCTACATATAATAAAGAAAGAGGACAAAAGGCATGGATCTCAAGCCCAAATGATACTTGTTAGCATGCGAGAGATCTTTGAATGCAGACAACCTTGAGGGAGTCACTAAATTATTATTAAAATATTCTAATAGAACCCAATAGCTTAGACAAGCAAGCTTGAGTGCGTGCGGATAATTCCTGCTTGACGAAATGCATGGTAGGTCGCGAATCGAGACTCGTCCCCATGCACATCCACTTCCTCAGCTAGTTGGCCGGTCGGAGGAGGAAGCCATGGGTCGAGCACATCCTTCAGTAGCACATTTGAGTCTTTCAATAATGTCGACGTTTGTGTTATTTGTAGGGAAGAAAGAACATTCAATGGATGCTTCCCATCATTCTCTAGTGTCACTAATTTTACTGCTGACTCTGTTTCTTGAAAGAAGAACTAGTCAGGGTTTTGCTCACATCATCAAGTTGTCCACAAATTCCAAATTTCTGTGATACTTTTAAAACAAACCACTTTTCATAATCTATACTTACTCTTCCTAAAAGTATTGTTAGATTTATTGAATGAATCCAAATTCGATTTGTTCATTGCCCCGTTTGGTTCGGCATTTAGAAGGGGCTTTCGGCCTCTAAAGGGGTTTGGGCAAAAGCGGGTGGTGTTTGGTTCAATATTTTGGGACTTTGGGAGATGCAATTGCATCTCCAAGGGGCTTGAAGGGGCTTTTGGGAAATGGAGGGGAGAGGTCCATTGGGAAGTTGCATTTTCGGAATGCAACTTCTACCGTTCATCTTCACTGGAGAGAAGCCGATCGGAGGCCGACGACCGCCGGCCAAGGGGTCGCGCGCACGCCGGTAATGCGGCGGCGACTGCTGGCCAAGGGTCCCCCGACCCGGCGACCATCGCCGGACCTCGGCGACGGCCATCATCGGGGTCGCGTGACCCTAGGCGACGGTCGCCTGAGGTCGCGAGACCCAGGCGGCCAGATCCGGCCATCCGGCCGCCAGATCTGGTGGCCGGACTTCAAAAAGGAAAATATAATTTTTTTAAAAAATTTAATAAAAGTCATTTACAAATACAAATTTTACCAAACGGTATTTTGGCCAAAGTTATATTTTAATGCAAATTTTACCAAACGGTATTTGCATTTCGTAAAAACCCCCTTCAGCTAAAGGTATTTACATTTTGGCAAATGCATTCCCTAAAAGCCGAACCAAACGGGCCCATTAACTGCAGAGTTACTACTAATTTTATTTTTCAAAAAGAAGAATGAATCAAAGTCATGATCATAATATCAAGTCATGCCCAAATTCCAAATTTGAATGACACTCTAATACAAACTACTTTTCAAAACCTATGCTTGCAAGAATCCTATAAGTCCCGTTAGAATTATTTGAATGCAAATTATCGATCTGAGACCATTTGTACCCACGAAATTAGATTCAATCATCTAACTTACCAGGAGCCATGTAGCCATAAGATCCAGCCACAAATAAGGCCGGAAACTCGCATGAACCGGAAAGCAGCAGCCCAGTCCGTCGAGCCCGAAACAGGGCATGGGCACAAAAAAGCGCGGTCGGCCGAGAGTCCCTACCCAGCTTGCGGCGTTGGACAACGGACGAGCTCGATAGATCGGGCTACGTCCGTCCACCTCGCCGTCTCCTAGCCGGGATCCTCGGGAAGCCGACCCCGAATCGGGAAAAACCAAGACGGCCCGAATGGGGACCTTATCATGGCCTCGAAGTGGACAAGGAGCAGCGGCGGATCATCAGTTTTGGTTCGGAAGTGGAGGCCAACAGCGGCTCTCTCAGTCGTGTTCTCTCTCTCAACTCACGGTCTCTCTTTCGCAACCTCTCTCCTCGGATCCGAATCCCTCTCACCTCGTACTTGGCTGAGAAGGCCGGTCGGCGGAGGCGCTTCGGCCGCCGGTCCTTAGCGCGCCGACCGGCCCCCCTTGGCTGAACCAGCATCACATCACCCGTCGCCTGCAGCGCCGCCTGCTCTGCTCCTACTGCTGCGGCCGTCCTCGCTAGCGTGAGGAAGAAGCGGGAAGGAGGAAGGAGGGGCCGGGCCGTGGTGAGAAGCACAAGCAGAGTGGGCCCTAGGCCCACTCCGGGAAGAAAGGAGAAAAGAGGGGGGGCTAAGGCGAGGGCCCAGCCGCCGTGGGCCCTTTTTTTATAAATAATATTAAATAGGGTTAAATAAGAGAAAATAAAACTTAAAATGCAAATAATATTAATGCTTATATGATGTGAAAATCGTCTTTATTAGGGTCAAATTGATTCCAAATTTTTTATATAATTTCAATTTTAGATGTTTAGTCAAAAATTTAAGTATCAATAAATATAAATCTCAAACTCCAAGAATAAAAATAAAAAAGAAAAGAATTAAAGAAGAGACAAGTGCGGGTTGCACCTTTATCCCATCATGTGACTGAACTTGTTTACGAAAGTAATAATTCAACGAACATCACGTGCTCTAGCTTTAATTATATTATTGTGGGCCTTATTTCTCCGCCATGCATCCCACGTTGAAGTCATCCTTTAATGTTACATATATGAATGAATCGAAATTTGTCTATATGTTATACGTAGTGACACCTGTAATGTAGTGTGGCTCTTTTGATGGGACAAATTTCCCCACATCACCAATTACCTCTTATTAGGACAAGTTCTTTCAAGGAAGGATCCTATGCTTTTCTTTTCTTTTTTAATAATATCGATGTTGTTGTCGGTGACGTGTTCCATTTCCAAATTAATTGGAATATATCATTTTAAATAGAACATATCTCTACTTTAAATGGGAGTATGAGTTTCAAAAACCTATGATAGATTATTATCAATAGTCACACAAGAATAACATGCCAGTTGATGCTACGGCGTGACACATAATAAATAAAGGCAAAAAGCCAAATTTTAGTAAAACAATTTCGAAACCGAATGTTGAGATTATTTATTGACATGGACATCAACCTATAGCATCTCCTTTTACTAATGAATAGGGCTTGGATTAAATAATCAACCTAGTGATAGTCTAAAATAGCTCTTTTTGCCTTCCTCCTCTAGCTTTGGACATCAACTTTATTTATTTTTTAATTTACTTGGAATCTTATTTGGTAAAATCATAAAGAAGTAACTATATAAATTAATCCTAGTTAGGATCTTCCTACATTTCTACATGGGTAGGTATTTAAATGATCAATGAGAGAGAGAGAGAGAGAGATTATATATAGATCATAATTCAAAGAGACAATCTACTATCTTAATGATGATGATGATAATTGTATAAAATTGCGAGGAGCAGAATTTTTTTGGCCTGGTAGAGTCTATAAAAAACTACACAATACATCGGGATGATCATTAGATGAGAGTGCATGTTTAGAACGATGAAAATCATTTTGTAGGGTATAGATCTACCAAATTGTTCAAACATTGTTTTAATGGTTTTCGTTGGATGAAAGAATCTTCCTCTAACACATGATTTACTTAATTTAATCAGTCCAAGAGAGAGATACACCACCCACGTGCCCCATAAGCAATGGGGAATTTGTCTAATATGTTATGATTGTACAATCTCGTTTGCTCTTTTAATAAATATAAGTTATTGTACAATCAATGAATTCAGATCTAATGTTATTAAGACATTTCACGTGTGCACATGTGGTTTTGGTCTAATAGATCAAACCAACATACAATGTCAACTCAGACAGACATTTTTGGTCGTTCACTCTTCCTTGATAAAAATCCCTTTGAAGGCCAATTGTCTGATAGCCCTTGATACTTGACACCCTAAAGTTTACTTAGCAAAGGTTCAATAAGTCGGGTTTTGGAAGGGTCATCAGGAGTATTACAGGTCGGAACGGGTAGAACAAGGATCTCTGTAAAGTTAACCACCTTGCTGGAGTTGCATTTGATGAATGAATTGTTCCCAACTGAAATTCTTTTAGAGCATATGTTAACAAGACAATCGCAAAATTGTCGTCAAATAAAGCGCCCGGGCCAAAAGCGGATTGATCACTATGATTTTTGGATTGAAGTGCTGAAAAAGCTTGGTTGAGAGCTAATTGGGAGATAGAGAGAGCTCAAACTTTAGGATAAGCAATTTTGTGGCTAATAATAGAAGCTACAAAAGGTTTTGGCCACTCACACACGTGCCAGGTCTGCTCTCACGTGCATGCGGACCCTGGTCTGTGTCTAGGCCTCTCAAATCTCTCTCTCCTATTCTTCAATCTCCACTTTCCGTCACCCATTAATCCCATCTTCCTCGCTGACATGAAGTCATTAACATTCGATTTGATCCCCAGAAAGAGAAATCAACGCTTATCGCATGAATCGGAAGCAAATACTATGGAATCGGGATCCAACCGCGAGCAGCTGCGTTGGTTTAGAGTCTCTCCCTCATCGCCAAGGTCGAGAGTTCGAAACCCACGTTTGCCAATGCATTATAAGTAGAGGGTCATGGTGTTAGAATTCTATGCTAGTCTCCCTTGAGGTATTGATGGGTCCGAATGTGCCACCGGGCGCTACTAGGGCTCCCCTGCCCCCCGCATAAAGGGTTCGGCGGATCCTCAGTTATCAAAAAAAAAAAAAAAAAATACTATGGAATCAGTGTCCCATGATGTTGATCTTATATAATAACATCTTTGTATCGGTTACATACATTAAGTGCAAATAAAGTGTAATTATACTATCATATTTTCGTTAATTCACCTCTTCGATCCAATATTATTTGTTGACGTTACCCTTAAAAAATCAGGACATGACATCCTCCTTAGTTGATTGATATATGACAAGGGTCGACAAAAAAGACAGCATCTAAGTTAACAATTTGGGAAGATTAACGTTTGTGATGGAGGGTGTTGACTTATTACGTGGCAGAATCTTTCCAACATCGTACAATTAAGCTGTCAAGCAAACTTTTTCGCCTTCTGTTTTTCAAGAAACAAACAATCACAAGTTTTTAAAGACCAAATGCCCATTTAGTTGATGGAATACGGAAAAGTTTTCCATATTTCAATATTTATATGGTAGAAAATTATTCAATCTACCGGAAGTGTTTCCTGTGGATTGAAAATAATAAATTTATATTTGGAAAAAAAAAACTTCTGTTTACGGTAAGAAATCATTTTTCCTAATTTTTTGCTAATTCTTATCGATTAAATTAGCCTAAATTATACTTTATTAACGCATATTAGTGGATTCACTTGCTATCAAACACCATAAAATTAATTTTTCTCCAACATGTTTTGGCACGAACGAACACCAGAAAATTATTTACTTTTTCTTGAATTAAATTTTTTGAAAATACTTTTCAGTGATAAATTTTCGCTAAAATAGGCGAATCCAAGCGACATTTTTGTTAACCCTATCCTCTCTCTCTCTCTCTCTCTCTCTCTCATAGTTGCTCTTTCTTCGCCAATTGTACAAAAGGCAAAAAATATAAGGATTAATATCTTAAAAAACCCCAAACTGGTATACCTGTGACAAATTTACCCCAAGCTAGTTTTTTTTTTTACCACCAAAAACTCCAAACTGGTACACATGTAACAAATTTACTCTCCATTAGCTTCTGTTCGATTTTTCCGTTAACCTTGTTAACGTGGCAAGCCATGCGAAAATTCATAGTTTAATACTATTAAAAAACCAAAACTAGTATATTTATAACAAATTTACCCCAAATTGATATATTCACGACAAATTTACTCTAAATTAATTTTTCGATCATAAAAAACCTAAATTGGTACACTTGCGGCACATTTACCCTCTTTCAATTTTCCCAAATTTGATTGAGTTGTGATGTCCAATCAATTTTATTTTCGGATTACTCTAACACTGTCTCCATATCATTAATACTTGATTTTTTTCTTTTTATTGAAATCATTATTAGAAAACTATTCAAAGACTACCAAATGTGCACTTCATTATATATGAAATACTATCAAAAAAAAAAAAAAACAAAGCTTTACAAATCAAATATTAATGATACGGAGGCAATGTTAGAGTAATCCGGAAAATAAAATTAATTAGACATTACAATTCGGTCAAATTTGGGAAAATTGAAAGAGGGTAAATGTGCAGCACGTGTACCAATTTAGGTTTTTTATGATTGAAAAAAATTAATTTAAAGTAAATTTGTCGTAAATATATCAATTTAAGGTAAAATTTTCATAAATATACCAATTTGGGGGTAAATTTGTTATAAATATACCAGTTTGAAATTTAATGGTATTAAACTTATGAATTTCCACATGGCTTTGCCTAACGGCAAAATCGAACGGAAACTAACAAATGATAGATTTGTCACATGTATACTAATTTGAGGTTTTTAGTGGTCAAAAAATAATTTTGGGTAAATTTGTCACAAGTATACTAATTTGAGATTTTTTAGGGTATTAACCCAAAATATCATTGAGTTTCGCCGGTAATTAAGCATCGAAAGTAGCTTTATTCTCTCTCTCTCTCTGAGCTGCTCTTTCTTCGTCAACTATACAAAAGGCCAAAAAATATAATTGAGTTTCACGAGCAATTATGCACCTCTCTCTCTCTCTGCTGCAGCTCTTTTTTCGCCAGCTGTACAAAAGGCCAAAAAATGTAATTGACTTTCACCAGGAATTATGCGAGAGAATATTCGCTACGTCTGCTACTCCAGGCTGGCAAATAAGAAGGCACTCAAATTGCGCCACATGCCCCACGTGAGCCCACGTTGTCAGGCCAATTTCCTATGAAGAGAAGAGAAGCCCGCGTTCTCAGGTAATTTTGAAATATGTTTGGCTCTTCCTCTTGAGAGAGAGAGAGAGCACGCGTTCTCTCTCCCCTGTTCTCCCGGCTCCCTCTCTCTTTTGCGCCCGACTCTCTCTCCCTCCGACCCCTCGTCCGACGCCCCCGACTGACGCACCATCGCGCCCGATCGACGGACCACTGTGCAGCCTTTCTTTACTGTTCAGGTTTTGTTGCTTTGATTTCTTGACTCATGGCTTCTGTCCTATGATATGCTTCATGTGCTACCATGTTCTGTTAGATCTGGGTTTTGGCGACGGTTTTCCTGTCTTATGGGATCGGACTCTTTTAAGGATACTCGAACATCATTGTTTTGTTGCTTTCTAAACTATGCATGCACATTCAAACATCACATGGCTTTTTGTAATTGCATTTAGCTTGATATAAGAATGTTTAATTCCTTGGATTAGCTAACTTTGATCTGCATTTGGTTACTGCTAATTCTGCCTCACCCCAGCTTCTAGATTGCCCTTAGAAATCTGGTCATCTTTAGTTTGTTGTGAGCATAATTTGAATTTGCAGCCCACCCAAAAGAGAAAACCTTACATGTTCACAGCGAAAATTCTAAGTCAATTAAAGTGAGAATTTGCAGACTATCAAGAAAAAGTTGATTTTTCACAAAAGTGCTATTAAGTTATAAATAAGTCATATGGAAATCAGGTAATACTTTTTTTTTATCAATAATTTTTTAACACTTACCAATTCTTTCATGAATTTATCCGCTTGAAAAATATCCGTTTGTTTTAAAATGGAGTAGTAAAGTCGTCCCTGTGACGTATGAGAGTTAATTGCTTTTTTAACAATTTGCGTCTGGATGGCCTCTTCACTAAACAAGACGTCTTCTTGTAAATGGTGTAATTATGACCTTTTGGGTGTCGAATTGTCGTGATCATAATTATTATTACTTTTTGACCAAGATCATGTGTTCTACGTTAGTCCAATTCTAAGGAAATTTGTTACCCCCGTAACGGGGGGTGAATTGATTTTTCAAGATATTAAAAATCAATTTTGTAAAACCTACCCCTATAAAAATTGTGCTTCTACTACCAAGTATACTAGCAATTTAAACAGGACAAACTAAAAAGTTTAGAGAAAGAAAAATTGCAAAATAAGAATTATGAAAGTTCGATTTGGGTATACATACTCCTCTTTCTAGCTCTAATAGCCCAAATAGACTGAACTCTACCAGCTATGCCAAGAGTACAAATACCATCTTGTTTGGAAAATTACTCAATCGGTCTTAAATTTTTCAATTTTGCAAATTTAGTCTTAAACATTTGTGTGAAATTTCAAATATATTCCATTCAGTCATTTTTCGCCCAAAATTTCTGATGTGACAATATTGTTGGCTGTCCTATGTAGCACACCACAATACCCATGATTTTCAACTAAAATTGCCGAAAATACTAGATTGAAATTTCACACGAAAGTTTAGTTAATGACTAAACTAGTATCCATAAAATAAGTCTAGGATTGATTAGACAATTACTCCTATCTTGTTATAAGTGTAGAACTTGCTGCCACAGAGAACTTGACTTCCTTCTACAGCATTCCCATTGTACACTAAGTAACTTTGTAACCTCCAATAGCCATTCTCACACCTTGTTCACACAATACAAAGGTCCTTTTATAAATTGTAAACCACACCTCCGACTGTTTACAAAGAGTCCATTGTACATTTTATCTCTTTCCTAGACAAATATTGTTCACTCTAAGTATGTACAACCACCCTTTTCACATGTTTACGAATGGGTTTGTCCCTCTTGCTAATACTTAGAAACAACACTAAAATGGGTATTACAAGTTTATGAAAGACACGAACTCAAAAGTCTCCCAATAATACTTAAATTCCCTTGTAGTAGTTATATCTATCTAATCTTCAATTAAAAAAAGAAAAATCTCAGCAAAATTCCTTAAAAACACATGTATAAAACCATGTTACAATCTAGGCCATCAATCTGATCTTCTATTAATGCAGGTTTTAATCATATTGTTTCACCAACCTTCTAAGCGAATTAATCCCTTTTTTTTTTTTTTTTTTTTTTGCATAACTAATCTTGGGATGTCACATTTTATTGCTATGACTTGGGGCTTTGATTTAGAAACTCCAATAGTCATGAAATCTATCCATGGAGAGCGCCCGCTAAAAAATTCTGACTGCTTTGGATAGTTTGGTTCTACACCTTTCCTCCAGCAGCTTTCCTGACATGGTAAAATCTTACTTATGTACCTGTAAAATCCGAACCAAGCTTCTATATGGTTTAAACATGAACATTTGCACACTTAAATGAATTCTTTAAATCCTTGGGTTAAATTTTGATATTATCATAATCCTTTTAGTATATTTTCCAAGCAGTTTCTCCTTTTTCGACAATGACAAACCTATACCATTCATTCAATAAGAGTGAGTTATGCACATAAGCATGCATATTCTGCAGAACTATCTAACTGTAAAATCAGAGATGATTCATGCATGCTTCTACATGCGACATTTTAATAGACCATACAAATATGTCTGCAAAACATAATAAACTCCCCTTAATATGTACACATAGTGTGATACTCCCCCTGAGTATGTGCTTCTCCCCCTTCTTGTTTCTTAAAAAAGCAATAACATCATATGCCCAGGGATGAAAACCATATAAGCAAAAGCATTCATTTATTTATATATAGAATTGTTCTACAAAGCATATTCCAGAAAAATTAATATAAAGGTGAACATTAACCAAAAGATCACAAACACCGATTTCATCCATCAAGCTAGAAACGTATTATTATCAAAAGGTTTATTCAGAATATGAGCGAATTGCATATCGATACTAACAAATCCTTTTCATTGATTCATGTTGTGCTGTGGCTACCATAATTAAATAAATAAATAAATAAATAAAAAAAAGAATCATATGAAAGAGTCTCTCTTCTTGAAGTTTGACCTAGTTCGAGCTCCTCAAAATGGAAGCCACCCCATTAATTAGCACAACTCATCGTTTAGGGTTAAATCTTTTATTAGAAATCCAAAATTTAGGCAGTTGAATACTTGGCCGATTAGTAAAGAAAGACTTACCGATTGCTTAACAATGTTGCAATTACACTTATTTTCAAATCCTTACATTAATGATGACACGTCCTTATATCTCAATAAGGGCCATTGACTTGACTAAGAAATTTATGCCATGAGGTTTAGTACACAGCTGACTAGATTATTCTGAAGAATTTGATTCCGTTGAATACTCGAAACACAGAAATCTGACTAATTGGAGTATGAATTATTGAAACCGCAACAACAATTGAGTAGAAATGTAAAAGAGACTTAGGGTTGATGCCTAATTATATATCGAAATACCATGGGTTTGACATATAGACCTCCTTGTCAAAGCCCTGTATGCTATTGGAAATATGTATACGTAGTAGGCGTATTTTGTGGGCTACTACATGGTACACTTGTTTTATATTTTAAGTTTCAATGGGTCAGTTTTGTCTACTGGTAATATTTTCCTCCAATCATACTTTCAATTAACAAGTCAAAGATTATGGACATTATCGATATGCAAATTCAATCAAAATAAAATACGAGTGATGTTAATATTTGTGTGATCCATCAATGAAAGTTATGGCTAAAAAGAGTTCATCCAGCTAGAGCCTTACATCTGCAAATAGAGATAAAATAAATTTAGAATTCTATCCGTGAACTTTTACATCATTGACTACGGTTGCTAACAAGCATTTTCATTGCAAAATTTGACCATTTTTGGATGGCTTTTGGATTATCGATGTTGATTACATAATTATGCCGTGATTCAATTTTGTCATGTTTAGATTTAATTTTCTTACATTTATTTGAATCTAAGTTACTATTATTGCACATGATCTAAGCTCCAACAATATTCTTACATGACATTTTTTGCTTGTCAATCATGTGACTTTAACGATGTTGTAAATTAAATCAATTACACATAAAAAGTTTCAGTCAATAATTGACACAAATAGTAGTAGTGGACCGACCACATAACATTAGGTTGGCAGTGCAAAATCTAATTTCAAGAGATCAATAGCATAACTGCAGCAAATATCAAACTTTAGGACCGTGAATGAAATTTCTCGGTGTTAAAAAATAATTTTTCTTCTCTTGTCGCCGCCACGGAGAAAATCTTTTAGCACCGCCACTGGAAAAAAGGATCGTGGTTTTCTTCCATCACAAATTTGATTGGCGAGTTATCAAAATCTGAAGAATCATCCTAGAGACCGATTCAAGGACAGCAGTTGATCTACTAGTTGGCAAGATTACAGAGTCGTCGATGCCAGATTGGACGGTGAAAACCAACACAGCCCGTGAAGGCAAAACGTGCAACGATTGATAAGCCAATGCAGCGTTCTTTTAGAGACCAGATTTAGTTATTCACTTAAGTTTATCTACGGGGCTTCAATTTGTACTTTTAGGAGATAAAAGTGGGTGTTCGGGACTTTGCATATGAGATGTGTTAGAAATTAAACCGAATTAATAAATGTCCTCAATCGGCTACAAGTTGCTGATGTCAATGGAGAAGTTACTGATATTAATGGTTGTCAATGCCGATAGTCCAGAATTTGATACTGATGATTTTGTTTGGTGAGTGATACGGATGACTGTCCAATGCTCGAGTTGATTAGATTCTTTATTGTAGCGTTGTTTTTGAGAAGTCTGTTCGTATTTTTATTTAATGACTGTTCATGTTCCTAAGTGTAATCAATGTTTTGTAAGTTCTTAGGATTTTATCACCTCATAACATTACCTATATTTATGAGTTATTTAGTTTAAGAGTTATGTGTGAAGCGTACAAAAGTCGAGTCTTGTAATTGTTTTCGATAAGGTGAAAAAAAGGTGAAATAAACAAAAAGGATATCTGTCTCCTTCTCTTTTTTGTGTTGTGTCAATGAGTGTTTCAGCTTTAAATTATCCCATCAAGATATAGCCTATATTTGTCTTTTACAAAAACTCGATATTTTCTAGTTTTGATGCCATATGAAATTATGAAGGAGCACTATTAGTTATTATAGAAGTTTAGATAATTAGATGGATGCATTATTCAATACTTAATTGATATAATGTCTCTTTCACGACCCATGTTCCTTTTCAACAACTAGATTACTTTGCACAGCTTGGGCTCAATGGACGGAGAGCTGTCTATAGAAGTGGAGGATGGTGGAATGAACAACTCGATCGCAGAGGAGGTAAAGAAGGATGAAAGAGGACCTTTAACGGAAGTGTCAGATGATGAAAGGGATTCTGAAGAAGAAATCTGGAGAGGTCGACGGGAGATAATGAATAATGCATTGGCGGCTTCCGCGGGGGGACAAGATCCGGCAAAAGCTTACGAATATGCTCGAAAACTGGGGAGTGTCATCGATGGCGGCGAGTTTGACGTTTCCTTTCCATGATCAATCGTTTAAATGATCCATTGTTGCGGGACATCGATTGGTCTGCCGTTTTAAATTACCGATTTGCAATTAACGGAATCACTGCTCCAAATCGCAGCAGCAACCGGAGAACGACGACATCCTAAGGCTTCTGGTTGATTATGTTGGTGAAACCTCATAACCGCCCAAGATGATCGTGGAAATACCCCACTCCACTGGGTCGCTTGGTTGGGGGATCTACTGGCGCTGCAGAGATGTTGATTCAGCCGGGCAAGAGGCCTCCCAACGTCGAGGACAAGAACCTCTTGAGGATGAAGAACAAACGTGGAAACACCGCTTTGCACAGAGCCGTGCTCAGATGTCACGCGGACTTGGTGCGCTATTTGTTGAGCAAAGATTTGGAGCCCGTGTACTGGAAGAACGCGAGTGAGAAATCTCCCCTGTACCTAGCCCTCGAGACTAAAGACTCCGCAATACATGAGGCTTTATTTTCACACTCATTGGAACCATCAAAAATAGAAGGCTTGCCGCCCATTCAAGGTGCCCTTGTACATCAATTAGGCTTGGGTACGTACCTAAATCTGCTTATGTGGAAATATATTTATCTATTTCGAGACTGACTCGTCCCAAATCTGTGCAATAACTTTTTGCTCTTACCAGAACCCCTTTACCGGTTTTTACTTAAAATTCCCTACCCTGCTTGTTAAAGTAGTTGGATACCCATCGGTTTAGCCGCATAATAAACAAATTATTCACATTAGAGCATAATAGATCGGCTTAAATATTACAAATACAACCATTTCACTAGAAACTCATGTGTTGTCGATCTTTGATTAGAAAAGCTATAAAGTGCAAATATTTAAGATTGATGACCATGAAAATCTGGGATCTAACAATGACGCCATGTTTGAAGCGAATGAGAGCCATGAACCAAAATGAACAAAAGGAAAGTTAAGGGCATGAATTATGAACTGGTAGCAAACCTGTAGGCTGCAAGGCGTGCTTTTTTCATTGAAAAAAGAGGAGGTGAAGGTTCCGTCACTCTCAGCAAATTGACGGAACATCATAAACGTTAATTTGTTTGTGACAAACAGTCAATAGGTTTTTAAGAAATTAACAAAAATGGATCTAAATAAAGAAAGAAAGTTTTTTTTTTTTTTTTTTAAATGAATACAGTTATCATAATCTTTGTAGAAAAAGCCAATACGTAATCTAGCCTAAATTACCTTGACCATTAAAATATTGAGATAAAATTCATCAGACACACGATAATCAATTATGTGAAATTTTTTGGCTGCTAACACCATGGATCCCAAGTTTACTACTTGAAAAGTGTAGCTGATGTTCATTGATCATCAAATTGGTGGATTGCATTCAGGTGTTACACTCATATCAAATAGGAGAATTGTCCAAAAAGTTCTAAACTTATTATACGGTTGTCAATTTAATTATAAATCTTTTCAATTTGTCAATTTAATATCTATTTTAGTCCTAAACTTTTAAAGATTTGTCAATTTAGTCCTTCTAATCAATTTTTACTGAGAAATCACTGACATGGCGGTTTAGTCAAAGCTAGCCATCCTACATGATGTTGATCGTTTATGTGGCTTTTTAACAATATTTTTTAATTTTTTGCATTTTTTTCCTTCTTTTTTTATCCCTTTTTTCGCTCTACCAGCCTCAAGCGAGGGCCACCCTCCGACCCTTGCTCAACCTTGCCCTTGCTCAACCTCCAGGCATCAACTATTGATGGTTGGAGAAGGGAAAAAGGAAAAAAAAAAGAAATTAGAAAAAAAGAAAAAAAAAGAAAAAGGAAAGGAAAAAGGAAAAAGGAAAAAATTTAGAAAAATAAAAAAATTGCAAAAATTATCCACATTAGCGTTGGCTGTGCCATGTAGAACAATCAGTACTACTAGACCACCATGCTTATGATTTCCAACAAAAATTGGCTAGAATGATAAATGACAAATTGTTAAAGGTTTATGATTAAATTGTACAATTAAAAGATTTATGACTAAATTGGCAAGTTATTAAAATTTTAATGACTAAAGTTGGCACAATTGAAAGATTTAAGATTGAATTAATGATCATATAATAGATTTAAGACTTTTTGGACAATTTTCCCTATCAAGTATAATTCCAACCCTAGATGCAGTGACTTTATTTTTATCTGTCTCAATTTATTAATCCAAGCACATGTTATTATTTACATTGCACGACATAACATGTTTGATGCTCTCTATTTGAACTGAACATGCAAAAACAATTTCAAATAGACATAAAGTGAAAATGCGTAACAATGTATTATGTGATGCAAATACTAAATTAGCATACCCAATAAATATTTGTCTAAACTTACATCGCACTCGTTGAATAGATTATAAAAGTCGACCCCCACAAACAATGTTCATGATCCATTTATAAACGGCTTAACTTATTTGTGATAATACTATTAAACCTAATCCTACCATATTTAACCACGTTTCATGTGGTGAACATCTATGTAAAAGGGTTGTGTCATGGGTTGTCATCTCATACTTCTAACAAGCAATTTAGAAACTATACAAAAGATCCCATTGAAATTGGATTTACTATATATTTCTTATTCTTACTGTCCAATATATAAGAATCCTTTTATGAAGTACTACCGATTGAAATCTGATAATAATAGTTGAGTTTATTCTTCATTGAATATAAAAGTAGATGACACTGTGGAATGAATCGAGCGTTCCATGGACTTTTGTTCATAGGCACTGTACTAGGTTATCATGGTAGGCACTTTTTTTTAAGGTTCATATCAATTAAATGAGGTAAGGTTATTTCTTTAAATCTAGTAATATTCTTTCACTTGGGAAAATTATCCAAAAATCCTAAACCTATTACACTTTTGCCAATTCAGTCCTAAACCATTCAATTTTGTCAATTCAATACTAAACCATTTTACTTTTTACTAATTGAGTCCATCGAGCTAATTTTGACCAAAATTCATTGACATTGATTAATTTTTAAAATATTTTAATACTTTTTGGAAATTTTTATACATTTTTTTTTTTCTTCTTCTTTTTCTTTCTTTCTTCCTCCCTTTCTTCTTCCTTTTATCGGTGGCGGCTACCAATCACCGGTGATGGCCTAGCTACCAGCCATGGCTGGGTGAGTTGACCTTGCCCGCCGCAAGTGATGCCTAGCCGTGAGGCCAAGCCCCAACAAGGGTCAGCCTCCCCTAGGTTAGGCAAGACCAACCCTTGCCTAAACTAGGCAAAGGTGAGCCCCTTTGCTCGACCACGTCTTACTTGAGGCATGCGAGGCTAGCTGGCTCGGCCATAGTCAATGGCTGGCACAAAGGAAGAAGAAAGCAAAAAAGAAAATCAAAAAAATCAAAAAATATTTTTAAAAATTGTTTACATTAGTGCCAACCGTCCTACAAGACACCGCTAGTGTCCACGTCGGCATATTCCCATCAAAATTGGCTAGATGGACTTAATTAGTAAGAAGTAAAAATGTTTATGACTAAATTGATAAAAATGCAAAAGGTTTATGACTAAATGGACATAAGTACAACATATTTAGAATTTTTTGGACAATTTGCACTCTTTCACTAATGTACCTAGAATGTAACCAGTTGCCCATATTGCTTAATTGAAATTTGTGGCCTGAAATGCTCCATCAATTTCAAGAATGACGGCATCCGTCATTTGAGCACATTTTTTTTATTTGTGTAAAATTGAAATATGTTTTTATTATAAATAATTGGTAAAATAGTATTCTATTTCAAATAAAATTTCCTCTTTTGAATAGAATAAATGCAAAATTCTTAATTAATGTTATATATTAATGTAAAATATAGAGGACTCGACAACAGTTTGAAAATTCCTAATTATTGTTGTTATATGACTCATGAATACAAATTTGTATATGTACTTAACGATATTATTAGAGTATATTTTATAGGAAGTATTATAGAAATGTTAAAATTTTCAATAATTGCTCATTTGCAGTATTTGAAACTCAATAGAACTAATTTCGATAAAACTAATGTCTCTTTTGTTGAACAAAAGTCATGGTATTGGAGGCAAACATAAATCCTAATTTGAAGCAAAATAAATGGAAAGTGGAAGAAAAACACTCTTTGTGAGGAAAATAATCAATCCCTTACAAATTAGAGCCCTATAAATCACTTTTAGAGACAATTCTTAAAGAAAAAATCATTATTTATTTATGTAGATGTTACAATGGTCTAGATTAATTTGCAAAGTTCACTGAACTTTTAGTATTATGGATGTAATTTTTATGGCGGTGAAATGAGACTTATTTTGTTTTGTGTTGTGTCATCACAGCTTAAATATGTGGTCGTTATAACTAGGATATATATGACTCCATGCAATGCACATACAAGATAGAACATATAATGTGATTTATTGAGTAAAAATATCTTTCCTAGAATCACTAAAATTTCACAAAATATATTTGGTCCATTCAAAGATATAATGGGATTGAGTAGCACAATCCCCAAGGATGAGGTTATCTCTAAAGCACTCTCACCTGTCTTTGAAGTCCAATGGCCACCCACAATCCTCAAACACCGTTGGAATATTCTCAAACAATTGAAACACCTCTCTCACATTATTGAACCTCTTTACTAGCACCTCCAAATTTTCATAGTTGGGGCCAAAAAGTTTTTATTTTGGTGAAGCCTTTTCCTTTCTGTAATTTGTGATTTATAAGCTCTACTATCTTAGAAATAGATTCTGGTCACAAATTTTACTTAGATTTTACTCAAAAATTTTGCTTAATACATAATTTCTTAATTGAGCTGAATAAGTGCCGTATACCTTTACGAAGAAGATGACGTTCAATCTAGAGATGATGGAACAATTTTAAGGGGGATTTCGGTATGGTGCTATGGAGGCTGTTGCAATATTCTTGACAATCAAATAAGTCTGCTTGATACTTGCCAGAATTCGACGAACCTAATATGAAAAGTTCATTTTCTTTTCCTTGATCATGCCTTAGCTTGCATTACGTCTGTCAACTCTATAGATACTTCATGGCGTGGAAATGCCATATAAATTGCTGTCATTTAGTAAGATTTTTATAGTAAAATCTTAAGTACATGTCGATGTCATTAACTAGTTTTGGTATTGCAATCTAATCTGTTATCGTCGACTATCAATACTAGTAGTGATTAAGGCACGTCAAAGATGTCCTTACTCCAAAATGGGTTTAAATATATTGAGACCAACCAAGCTCCAACCATCCTAATTTGGAGCTCCTGATCCCAGATTTATTCGGCCTGATACTCGAGAAAAACATGAAGCTATTTGCAATGACCGACTCCAACGGGGGCAATGTATTCCATTTCGCAGCTCACCTAAATCACGCTTGGGTATTCGAATTCTTACAACCAGAAACTGAATATTTGACCTTAGAACAGGACATGAATGGAGATCTCCCCGTTCATATTGCGAGCAAGATGGGTTATGTTAAACATATCGAGAAGCTAGAGAAAGTATCACATTGTCTAAATGGGCAAGGGCAAACTATTCTTCATGTCGCCGCAAAATATGGAAGAGTCTCCGTAGTGAGATATATACTCAGCGATCCAAATCTAGGGATGCTGTTAAATGTACAAGATAATGATGGAAATACAGCTTTGCACTTGGCTGCGATGCATTCACAGCCCGCTGCTTTGATTCATCTTGTGCGGACTGACGGAATTGTACCAAGCGTGTTCAACAATGAATGCTTGCTCGCTGTTGACATTGCTCGACGACGACACAAGGCAGAGGGGTATGACATTCGGCATGTAGGTAACATGAACAGTCACTGTTTTATTTATTAACTTACTAGAGATTTCGTAGACTAATGCATTAGTTAAGGCAGATCTTGTATTCAAATCATTATGTCTCCCAGCCAACTAGATAGTAGAAGTAATGATCAAATTTCTAGAATAGCTGAGACTCCTCTTGGATAAATGTTCTGCAAGTCCCCAATTTAGTCTTGATAGGAGGTAATTAAAATTTGTGATCATGGATTTCTCTGCAGTTAGAAACAAGTAACGTGTCTTTCATAACACGGAGACAACAATTTATATATTTCGTTTAATTGAGCCTCTGAATACGGTCATGAATAAAAAGGCAGGGTTTGTCGAGGTTGCATTCTGTTTTTCATAAAAAGCCAGGGGTCAATGTGACAAATTTGACCGCTCCAAATGTTGCACAATCTCATAACATTATCATTTTGTCGACCTATGAAATGATTGCCCGCATAGATTCCATTCATGCCTCTTTTTTCGTCTAAAACGAACTTGGCAATTTTGTGCTAATTCTTCAAAAAGAGCAGAAACTGCATCTTTAGAAGCAAACGTTTCCAGAGTTCATTCCCGTTATAAATATGGTATAAGTTTGTTCTTATTTTCCTTTTTACATGCTTCCGATCTCAGCACTTGGCATACCTGGCGTTGCTTTGCTCGCTCGCGGAAGAAGGTCCACTTGAAAACCAAGAGTTAATCCTAGTTAGAGCCGAAGCTCGAGATGAAGATTTATCAGTAGTCCGCTCGCGCAAAAGCATGCCGAGCAGGGACATCGTCTTGGATCACATCAATTCCCGTATGGTGGTGGCAACGCTTGTGGCCACAGTGAGTTTGCAGCTGGTTTTGCAGTTCCTGGAGGATTTAACAGCTCGGACACAGCCTCCAAAGATGAGCGGGGCATGGCTACGATGCTGGACAATAAAATGTTCCAGGCTTTCGCGATTTGCAACACCATCGCGATGTTCTGCTCAATGACTGTGGTCGTCAACCTCATCTGGGGGCAGACAGTTGATGTCAACGCTGCAGTCGCTGCATTCGAGCGCACAACGCTACCACTACAAATTGCACTCCCGGCGATGTCCACCGCTTTCTTAACTGGTGTCACCTTGACCGTTGGCAAACTCCCGTGGCTTGCTAACACCATATTTTATTTGGGACTCGTTTTCCTCCTCATTATCTCAGTCGCTAAATTGTTAGAGAAGCCTCTCTTCTTTCACATCGGCGGTCGTCCTCTCCGTCAACTAACATTCTGGCTTATTCTGGCTTACATTTATTTGTGGAGAGTTGAGACGTACATTTATGATGACGATGACGCGAAAGATAACAGAAGGAAGAGCAAGACCTTCGCTAGTCCGCCTGTGGATGGTACTGGCGAATCGAGGACCGATGACTCGGCGAAAGCAAAATGTGAGGATGCGTTACATCCTCCAAGTCACTGATTTGAATTGATCATTCCATATTATCTGTAATATGTAGTAATAATATATGTTTTCCTTGGTGAGTGTGACTCACTCTACGGTTGCTTTCCTTTATGTCAGATCAAAGGTGATTGTTAATGTATGTAAGCTAAACCATGTGTTTCTCTAATAACTTAACTTATTAGAATTGTTGGATATAATTCCATCAAATTTCATATGTTATTAAAGCAGAGGTTCTAAGTTCAAACATTTTCAGGTCCTATTTGCTTCATCTATTATATGTTCTCATGTTTCATTCTTAGATCAAGTCAAGCTTACGAGTGAAGATGAGTATAAAAGTATTTGTATTAAAGTATTTGAATTAAACATCGCATTTGTCTAATAATTTAAATTTTTAGAACGAGTATTTATAGTTCCCCGAAATTTCAAAGTGATACACACTTCATGTAAATTAAATGGATGAATGGCTCATTTCATCCATTTCATCGCCCTGGAATCAAATTGTTAACTTTGAACATGTGGAAGCTCGTGGGTTTATGAAATCATTCGTCTAGAGTAGCCATGTCCGATTTACTTTGAACTAGTCCAATTTGCGGCACTCTCGAGTCACGAAATCCTAAGCACTCACTTACCTATCTAGTAAGGGTGTGCAAAATACCGGGAACCGCCCGGACTGCTCATAACAAGATTGGAATCGCCCGGAACCGGCGGTTCTTGAGGGAACCGGTCCAGTCCCGAGTTCCAATTTATGGGAACCGGTGGGTACCAGTCCGGTTCCCGGTTCCATGGGCAGATCCTCCTGCCCGGACCAGACCGGAACCTTTTTAATATTAAAAAAAAAAATTACTAAAAGAAACCTTAGATCTCATCTCACTCCCTTCGTCTTTGGCTCCTAATCCTATTGTCATTTCGCTGCGTTTACTTCTCCCGCCGTCCGCATCTCCACGTACTTAAATTTGGTTTTTCTTTCTTTGGCTTGCTTTGATGTCATGTAGTCGTTCTATGTTGAAAACCAAAATTGTTTCGTGTCAAGATCGGTTCCATGGATCCACCCGGGAATCGGACCGCTCCGGTTAGGTTCCCGGGTGGATCCATGCAACAAACGAGTGAATCATGGTTCTAATTTTTCGAAATTGGATCTTAGCGAGCAGTTCCCTTCTAGGTCAAGAACCGCCCACCCGAACCATGCACACCCTTACTGTCTGGTGTGCAAAGAAAATAATTCTCAAATTCTCATCGCCTACTCTCTGAGTCGAGAGTTGGGTGAAGAAAACTGGAACAAAATAATTCTCTTCACTACTCACAAAAAAATAGAATCAAACACCGAACTCATTTCCATTTACACCCCTTTCATTTCCCCACTTCTCCCTCCTAGGCGCCCAATTTCTGTGCATGCAAATGAGTTTTGGTGTTTGATTCGTGGCGGGGTATAATCTAGTGAGCAGCGGGCACAAAAGTTTAGTCAGGGGACGAGATAAAAAGGAATTGCAATACGCAACTCAAGGAGAATTGTGGAAAAGTCTGAATATGTGATTTTCCTCCTCCGATCTCCGATTTTTATTTCAAAGCTGGTTGGTTTTGACACGTAGAATACAACTCTAAAGTGATTCTGGACCTATTTATCCGACAGTGAACGTAGATAATTACAAAAAATAAAAAGGATCCCACTTTATGAATGTCTATTGAGTTACAAACTATTAAAAATAGTCAATTTAATTTTAAACATCTTGACAATTTGTCAATATAGTCATTTTGACCAATTTTGACCGAAAATCGTTGACGTAGATGCTAGCCATCCTATGACACATGACTAGTATTGAGGTGGACAATTTTTGTAATTTTAAAAAAAAAAATCTCAATTTTTTTTTTTTTTCATGTTTTCATTTTCTTCATTTTCTTTTCTTATATTTTCTTTTTTTCTTTTTCTTATTCCCCATCGCCGGCCATTGGTCGGTCCATGGCTTCGGTGATTGATAGCAAGGGCCCAGATGCCCTCGCCAGCGATTAGCAAGGGTTGATGGATTTGCTAGGGCCACAGACTAATGGAGGGATAAAGGAAGAAAAAAGAAACTAAGAAGAGGAAAAAAGTTTTGTAAAAATTATCCACATTAGCATCGGCACCTATATCGGGCGAGGCCAATCTCGTCATGGCTTGGCCTAGATCTGGGTGAAGCCGCCTCGCGCGTGGCCCTGAGGCCTCGCTCATGGCTGCCGAGACTCGTCAAAGAAGCAAAAGAATCAAGAAGAAAAAAATAAAAGGAAAAATAAAAAATATTATTCAAAAAAATTATTAAAATTGCCACGTCGCGTTGACCGAATGGCCAGTGTCCACATCAACGTTAACCACCTAAAATTGGCCGAATGGATTGAATCGACACAATTACGAAAAGTTTAGAACTGAATTGAGACAATTATAATGGATTAAGGATTTTTTGGTAATTCTCCCAATCTATCTATTATCTCCATTTTTAGATTGCGACATGTGTCCATCCAATTTTAGTCCTCACCGCACCTCATCTAAATACCATCAAACCTTAGCAGCGAGGATGGTACTTGGAGATCTATGCAAATATTTATATATAAAAATCACATTGAGATAGTAAAGTGTGCTCACCATCATCATATCATCATCCATCAAGTCGATTCCACATAATGATCTATTTGTCACTTTCAACATCCTGGGACCGACCAAAAAAAACATCCTAGGGATTAAATTTTTCAATTAATTACGGTAGGATGAGAAGTATTTTTCATAAAGAACGGACATTCAAGAAGTCTTGCTAGATTGATAGATTGATGTTGCAAATGGTTCTCTTCTCAAGTAGCATGAAAAATTATGCTACTCAAATGTAGAGCCTCCTTTTTTTTCTATTTTTTCGGCAGATCTTCCCAATCAAATTACAGGGTTACGACTATGAAAGCTTGCAGCACAAGTACAAAAAATACCAAATCAATCATCTATTGACTTCTTGATGCTCATTAAATCTGATTCACAAAATAGGTTGGGACCCATTTTGCTAGCCTACTAAAATACATTTTAATAAATTAAGGATTTATACGACGTCCTAGTTCACAAAGATGTGCTGTTGCTGTTGACAAATCGACAGTGATTGATTTCATGAACTCATCGTCATATTGTCAACATTCCCATTATATATGAGCATAAGAGTGAACTTTGATTTTTGAGCATCAAGAGATAAGATTGACTTAAATAGAATGCCAAATAGCCCAAGTATCACAATTAGATAAGTCCAAACCCCAAACACATTTTTTTTTTTAACCCCAAACACATTCAACTATGGTTTTTTTTTTTTTTCCTTATAACTTTCTTCACATAATATAAGAATGTACTTTATGGTTAATGATCATATATATCACGGTTTATGAAAGACTGTGCCACATCGATAGTTTTAGATGTTAGTCCAAATTCGAAATACCGGGCCGACGTTTGAGATTTTATTGGCCATTCGGCATTTCATTTATAACTCATGAAGTCTATCACTGCATGAAATTTACTGAAAATGAGAGAATCTCACAATACCAACAAAACATCAAGTTTATTCAACTTTTTTACCCTTGATACACTCCACATGTAGCCCAATTTACAAAATTCCACAAAAAGCACTGCTCAGCAAAGACGAACAACAGCACCCATCGGCCCAACATGCTTAACTCCAAGCATAGAGTGACTCGAACTCTTCTTGTCTCCTTTTCAGTTTACCACAACCAGACATATTTAATACAGTACCGTGAACAAGACAAGATAGCGATGAGATCGGCTCAATAGGCATCAGGGTTTGCCAAGAGATAAGCCTCGATGGCCTTGAACATCTCGGACGCCTTCTCTTTCCCAGCCTTGATCTTCTCCTCAGTGATGTCCACCTCGCCGATGGTGAAGTACTTGCTCGTGTTCTTGCACACCGAGCCTCCCTCGGGCGATGCGGTGATCTTCATCTCGTAGCTGATCTTCTCGAAGGTGGTGCCTAGCGCGTCGCCCTCAACGATCGAGTAGCTGTAGGTGAAGTTCTCCTTGTCCAGGGCCTCAACCTTGTGCTTCATTCTCTTGTAATGACTGCCTATCAAGGTAACAAAAAGTAATATTCACATTTAGAACTCGCTGGTTTCAACATCATGAGCAACGATCTTGATGGTGTCGATTGGGCCATTTAGGATGTTCCAACTGCAATCTGATACGATTGACTTAGACATGGCTTGATTTCCCTCGATTGGAGTCAAGTCACGTGATCACTTGTGTAAATCATCGAGATGCTTGTTTCACTGCCGAAGCACCAAAATTAGAGCAATAAGAGTCACGAGAAGTAGTAAGCAGCAAACGCAACAATCAGATTAATCAAAACCTTTCTCCGATGGTCAGTCGATTTACTGCTCGACCGACATGGAGACATTCCGTCGCGTTTCCTCACAAGCCTGGATTTGCGATAAAAGCACTTCCCACTAATTGTTGGAAAAGGCGACCACTAGGAACTGCGCCTGTCAACTTGTTTTACAAGAAGCCAATGAAGCTTAAACGGCTCATGCTGGTGAGAGTAGTTGGGATCTTACCTGACAAATCATCATGCGAAACATTGAGATTTTCCAAATCAGTGAGCTTTGCTAAATTGGAAGGAATTGATCCTGCTAGTGAATTGTGGCTCGGGTCTAGGTGGTTCTGTAGCGTGAATGAGTTCCCCAGCTCTGGCGACATGACACCCAACAGATTGTTGTTGCTCAAGTTCAGGCTCAGTAAATTCTCACAATTTTCTAGCTCTTTTGGTATGCTAACCGCTCAATGCCTTCTCCCCAAAAAACAAGATAATCTAGCTTCGATAAGTTTTTTAACGAGGTGGTAATATCTCCGACGAAATGGTTGTTGCTCAATTTTAGCCTTATCAACTCCCCTAGATTTCCCATCTCGTCGAGAATTTTCCTGGTCAGTTCATTGCCGTAGGAAGTCAAAACATGCAACTGGGACAATTTCCTGAGCTCCGACGAGATGCGGCTGGCAATTTTGTTACCATCTATCAGCAAATTCGTGAGATTCATACACTCTCCCCATTCTGCAGAGAGATTCCCGACAAATCGGCTGTTGCTGAGGCTTATAAAGTCCAGATTCGGTCTGAACGAACTCATGACATCTGTAGTGAACTGATTGCTGTTCAGATGGACTCTCGTTAGCCTCGGAAAATTCCTCAAGCAGTCAGGCGGCAGCTCGGTGAAGTTATTCCCATCGACCGCGAGATATCCAAGAGCAAAGTCGCTGCATATATTTTGCAGCATTTCTCCAATGAAGCTGTTGTTCGTAAAGGTAACGATCCCCAGAGAAGGGCTGTACTTGCCGAAATCACGTGTTATGCCTCCCGAGAAATTGTTCTTGAACAAATAGATGGACCGTAAGTTAGCAAGGCGAGAGATGGTCTCACAAGAAAATATTGTGTACACAAGTGATGCTACGTCATGGCTTTTCCTTCCCAGCCTAGATCTCCTCTTCTTCAACTTGAAGTGCCTTCTTGCTGTTGTCCTTGCTCGTCATCCTGCAGACCAACCCTCCATCGCTGGTGGCCTCAAACTTGACCTCGTAATCGATCGACTGGAGCTTGTCACCCAGCACGTCACCCTCGATCATCATGTTCCTACACATGAAGTTCTCCTTGTCGAGCTCATCGATCTGGTGCTTCACATACTTGAAATGACTAGCTGCAATTACACTATGAAAATCCCTGCTCGATGAGTGTTGAGTGTACATACCTTCGGTGAAATTTAACTTGCTCAATGCTCCCGGCTCCACCGTCGCCTTGCACCAGCTCCACGCTCTTTATTAACTGAGGCAGGAGCTTCGGGATCAGGGTATTTGACTCGACAATCAAGGCCTTGAGAATGCGAGCCGGAGCAATCGAATGTGAGCTCGTGTGAAGCTGGTTGCACCCATGGCTACTGGCGATGAGAAAGAAATAACCCCAGAAAAGAGTGCTTCTGAGTCCTGTCAATGCCTCCTAATTATGGTTGGAATTATGTCAATAGGTAGGGTTGGTTTGGCAAGAGTCACGCTCGAGGAAAATAGGAGAGTCAAGGATTGCAGGCTAAAGGAATGGAAAAGAGGAATTAAGGTAGTCTCTTTTGTTCTTTTGGTCATGAAAATGATTTCGGTCCCTTTCAAAGTTTATGTTCCAAAAGATGAACATTCTCGTGCCCACATGGGCGGCCATCCCTTTGAAATGATTGTTGTGGAGTTCGATCTAACAATTTGCCGATTAGATATTATAACGAAATGTCATTGTTTGAAGAAAAGTGAATCAAATTTTGTCTCATTTAATATGTAGCAAACGAGAATACTTTATTAGTTGGTGATATCACGTTAACTTGTCACGTAATATAAACATCACATAATATATTTCTTCATTTGTAATGCCCTAATGTCACGGGAGATCTGATTCAAATGTATGAAGTAAAGCCTTTTGAAATCATTTTCACGGGTTGATTCAAACTTCACTAGCACCGACAGTTTGACTCGGTCAAAATTGGGTCCTCAATCGGGGTGTCCCAAGATCAGCTCGTCCTCTAAGTTTTGGGGGAGGTGGAGGCTGCTGCTTTTCCGTTATCTTTTGCTTCTCTTTTTCTTTTTTATCATTATCAGTGTTGAAGCATTTGATCTCTAATCCCATGTCCCCATCAAAGGGATAAGATAGGATTAGCTTAAATAGAAGTTCAAATAGCGCAAGCGTTACAATAAGATAAGTCCAAAACCTGAACACTTTAACTTTATTTTTCGATAGCTTTCTTGACATATAATAAGAATGTACTTTTCTTTAATAATCATATGCATAACAACCTCTGAAAGATTCTACCACATCGATAGTTTTAAGTGTTAATCCAAATTCAAAATATAAGTTTGGATTTATTCATTTGTTACTCATGAATTCTATTCTTTTATGGAATTTATTGAAAATTAGAGAATCTCGTGATACCAACAAAATATCAAGCTTATTCAACTTTTATTCCGTTGATACGCTATTTATGTAGCACAATTTACAAAATTCCACGAAAACCACTTCACCAGATTCCTGCCACACCTTTCATTCTCTTATTCTCAGCAAATACAAGAACAGCTACGCTCACCAGCCCCACAAACTTTACTTCAAACACAGAGTGACCCAAACTCTTCTTCTCACCTTGTGAATTTAGCACAACCAGACATATTTCACGCAGTACAGTGAACAATCCAAGATAGCGATGAGATCAACTCAATAGGCATCAGGGTTCGCCAAGAGATGAGCCTCGATGGCCTTGAACATCTCGGACGCCTTCTCTTTCCCGGCCTTGATCTTCTCCTCAGTGATCTCCACCTCGCCAATAGTGAAGTACTTGCTCGTGTTCTTGCACACTGAGCCTCCCTCGGGCGATGCGGTGATCTTCACCTCGTTGCTGATCTTCTTGAAGGTGGTGCCAGCATGTCGCCCTCGATGATCGAGTAGCAGTAGGTGAACTTCTCCTTGTTCAGGGCCTCGACCTTTTGCTTCATTGTCTTGTACTGACTGCCTATCAAAGTAAGAAAAAATAATATTCACGTTTAGAACTTGCCAGTTTCAACATCACGAGCAACGATCTCGATGATGTCGATCGGGCCATTTAGGTTGTTCCAACTGCAATCTGATACGATTGACTAAGTAGACATGGTCTGATTTCCCTCGATTGGAGTCAAGTCACGTGATCACTTGTGTAAATCAATGGTTAGAAACATCTTTAATTAACCAAGTTACATATCTATCTTTTTTAATGTTCATTATGATGTTCCATAAGGTTGAAACAGCCTTGATCCAGAGAGATCCTAACACGGACAGACTAACCTTCGCCGAAAGTGATCAACTTGACGGTCCCGGGACCTCCGTCGCCCTCGAGGACGTCGACGCTCTTGATGGCTTGCGGGAGCACCTTGGGGATGAGGTTATCAGCGTCGAGGACGGGGGCCTTGAACATCTTGGCCGGAGGGATTGGGGTCGTGATCTCGGAGTCGTAACTGACGACACCCATGATTTGGATCCAAATGGAGTTGCCGAAACAAAGAAGAGGGTGATAAGGAAAGGCTGACTAGCAGTGATGAAGTTGGTCTCTAGGACTTGAGAGTGACGAGAAAAGGATGAACCGAAGCTGACATATATAGAGAGACCGAGTGTGAAGGGTTCTCGTCATTAGATATTTTCTTAAAGTGTGTTCGTTTGGTACAAAATAAATAATTAAATAACTATTTGTATCATTTGGTATAATTATTTGATGAGAAAGTTTTGCATTATTGACAATAATTTATATATAAATATTTTCATGAATGATGAAAATATTTTTTATTCATTCATTTTTGTAAGTTATATGAAAAAAATATTTTTTTACGAAACAAACGAAGCTTAATAAAAAAATCTTAATCAGTCTGTGGGTTGTTCAATCATGACATGGAGGGGAGCGCGTAACGACAAGTCGGATCTTCTTCCCGTTCGTGGGCCGGCTTTCGGTCGTCGGCTCGGCTCACCTTACATTTTGGAAATGGCATCTTTTCTCTCTCTCTCTCTTTCCTTCTCTCGCCCGCTCTTCCCTGCCCCGCCCCCCGGGCTTTGTTGTGGTTGCGACCGGATCGAACTTTGACCGTCAATTGGATCGTTCGTTCGGTGGTGTTGGTGACGGGGTTGTCGTTCGATGAGGTTGTCTTGTCCGTGCACAAATTCCTTTCTTTCTATGTTTTTTGCTTTTTTTTTTTCTTTGTTTGATGAGGTCGTTGTTCGATGAGGTCGTTGTTCGATGAGGTTGATCTTGACCTCGCCGGCCGTTGCCCTCGGCTGGTCGCCAAGGTCCAGTGACCAGCTGGAGGAAGAAGATGAGAACAAAAAAATTAAAAAATAAATTAAATTAAATTAAAAATTCAAAAAATAAAATATTAGTAAAAGTTGTCAACGTTAGCGTGTCTAGTCAGCAAAATCCAGCCAAAATTGGCCAGGAATGACTAAATTGGCATAACGTAAAACTATTTAGGACTAAATCGGTACCAAAAAAAGTTTAGAACTAAAATTAGCACAAAAACAAAAAGTTTAGAACTTTTTTGGCATTTTTCCCCTAAAATGGGTATTACTACGAAAGATTCGAACTCAAAAGTCTCCCAATAATACTTAAATTCCCTTGTAGTAGTTATATCTATCTAATCTTCAATTAAAAAAAGAAAAATCTCAGCAAAATTCCTTAAAAACACATGTATAAAACCATGTTACAATCTAGGCCATCAATCTGATCTTCTATTAATGCAGGTTTTAATCGTATTGTTTCACCAACCTTCTAAGCGAATTAATCCTTTTTTTTTTGCATAACTAATCTTGGGATGTCACATTTTATTGCTATGACTTGGGGCTTTGATTTAGGAACTCCAATAGTCATTAAATCTATCCATGGAGAGCGCCTGCTAAAAAAATCCGACTGCTTTGCATAACCTAGTTTGGTTCTACACCTTTCCTCCAGCAGCTTTCCTGACAGAGTAAAATCTTACTTATGTACTTGTAAAATCCGAACCATGTTTCTGTATGATTTAGACACGAACATTTGCACACTTAAATGAATTCTTTAAATCCTTGGGTTAAATTTTGATATTATCATAATCCTTTTAGTATATTTTCCAAGCAGTTTCTCCATTTTCGACAATGACAAACCTATACCATTCCTTCAATAAGAGTGAGTTATGCACATAAGCATGCATATTTTGCAGAACTATTTGACTGTAAAACCAGAGATGATTCATGCATGCTTCTACATGCGACATTTTAATAGACCATACAAATATGTCTGCAAAACATAATAAACTCCCTTAATATGTACACATAGTGTGATACTGAAAGAGGTTGAGGAAGACGAGAGATTTTGTAAATTTGTGTATTCAATTGTATTTACTGATGTACAATGCTTCTGTAATTATAATACAGAGATGAAATAATAAAGGCAAATACATATTCTGGAAATCATGATCTAATCTCAATCTAAGATTCCTAGCTAATTTATACAAACAAAATTGGTCGAGAATCCGAGCGAATCTTCTGGATTGATGCATATCTTCCAACACTCCCCCTCAAGCTGGTGGCTGGTAGATATCCAAGACGCCTAGCTTGCTTAGTAGATATGCATGTTGTCTTTGACATAGAGGCTTGGTGAAAATATCAGCTGGTTGCTCAGCTGTTCCAATTCCTCTAGTTTCAATTACCCCTTCTTGAATCTTGTCTCGAGTGAAATGGCAATCCACTTCTATATGCTTTGTTCTTTCATGTACTATAGGATTCATTGCAAGTTTGAGTGCAACATCGTTGTCACAGAACAACTTAGTCGGGCCTTTTAACTTTATCCCAAGATCCCCAAGTAGACCTCGTATCCATATGATCTCACAGGTGGTCTTTGCCATAGCTCGATACTCTGCTTCGGCTGAAGACAATGATACAGTAGCCTGCTTTTTGGTTTTCCATGAAAGAAGAGAGTTTCCAAGTTTAATACAAAAACCCGTAATGGATCGTCGACTCATAGGGCAAGTCGCATAATCCGCATCACAGTATGCCAACATCTCCATGTTACAATCTTTGGATAAAAGAATCCCTAGTCCTGGACATTTCTTCAAATATTTCACAACCTTCAAAGCAGCATTTAAGTGAGACAACTTTGGACTATGCATGAACTGGCTAAGAGTCTGCACTGCATATGATATGTCGGGTCTGGTCATAGTCAAGTATATCAGTTTCCCAACGAGTTTTTGATAACCTGAAGGATCATTGAGGATGGGATCATTATCCTCAGATGTTCCAGCATCATAATCCTTGGTGGTCAATTTTACGTTTTGCTCAATTGGAATGACCGATGGCTTGCACCCCGACAAACCAGCCTCTGATATAATTTCAAGCACAAATTTTCGTTGACTAAGGGAAATTCCACGATCGGATCTAGCAATTTCTATTCCAAGGAAGTATTTGGGTGCCCCCAGGTCTTTAATATGAAAAGTGAAGTGTAGATACTCCTTGAATCTCTCTATTGCAGTTTTATCATTTCCCATAATGAGAATATCGTCAACATATATCATAAGATAAATAAATGACGTACCTTGATTCCATGTGAATAAGGCGTAATCATATCTGGATTGCTTGAAGCCTGTAGAGGTGAGGGCGTCGGCAAATTTGGCATACCATTGCCTGGATGCTTGCTTGAGACCATAAAGGGATTTACGGAGACAACATACTCTATTCTCCCCCTGTCTCCGTAATCCTTGAGGAATATCCATATAGATTTCCTCTTCTAAGTCTCCATGCAGAAAAGCATTATGCACGTCCATTTGATGTAATGGCCAATCGTTAATAGCTGCAACAGATAAGAATGATCTTACCGTAACGTCTTTGGCAACCGGGGAAAATGTCTCATGGTAATCAAAACCTTCCCGTTGAGTGAACCCCTTGGCTACCAACCGAGCTTTGTAACGTTCAATCGATCCATCAGCACGATATTTAATTTTGTAAACCCATTTGCATCCGATGGGTTTCCTACTTGATGGTAAATTGACCAAATCCCAGGTTCCATTTGCAGTCAGCGCCTGTAATTCAGCCCCCATGGCTTCTTGCCATCTTGGGTCTTTTACTGCTTCTTCATAAGTAGATGGCTCAATATCTTCTGATATTCGACTCACACAGCATCTATGTTCCGGTGAAAGTCTATGAAACGAGACATAAGATGATATTAGGTAGTGAATACCTGGTGAGTTGAAGGATGCACAAACATAGTCTTTGGTCCACGTTGGCGGTCGTGTAGACCGACCAGATCATCGGGGAGGAGTTGTTTGAGCTGGAGTTGATGATATTTCCGTGTTGCCAACTTCATTTGGAAAGTCGGCCATCATTGGAGAATTTCCTTGAACTTCATCATTTAGCTCTTCAGCAACTGCTGGTACAGAAATCTCAGGAGCCATTGGGGTAATTGGTGCTTGAGTTCCTGCCACAAGGTATTCAGTATGTGGAGATTCCTCCAGGAATGGTGACTTACCAGAAGTGTTTGAAGCCTCCTTTGGAGTATCTCCTTCCTTGAAGGGAAAGATGTCTTCATGAAAAATGACATCTCGGCTGATGAAGAATTCTAGCGTTGATTGATCAAGGACACGATACCCTTTCTGTAAATTCGGATAGCCCATGAATATGCAGCGTCGTGCTCGAGGACCCATTTTGTCTCGAGGGCCTAAGATAGTAGCAAAACATTGGCAACCGAATATCCTTAAATGCCCCAATTCTGGTTTCCTTTTGAAGAGAGTCTCAAATGGAGTTTTTCCGTTGAGGACCCGAGTTGGCATACGGTTGATGAGATATGCTGCAGTAATTATGCATTCTCCCCAATAATTTTCTGGAATGGATGCCTGAAATTTTAAGGCACGGGCAACTTCTAATAAATAGCGATGCTTACGTTCCACTATTCCATTCTGTTGTGGAGTATAGACGCAAGTACTCTCATGGAGAATCCCATGAGATGATAATAGTTAGTTGCAATCATTGTTGAAGAATTCCTTTCCATTGTCTGTCCCCACTCGTTGAATGGATCTTCCAAATTGATTTTTGGATAGATCAATAAAGGTTTTCAAGTGTGAGAAAACTTGGCCTTTGGACTACATCAGAAAAACCCAGGTGGCACGAGAATAATCGTCCACAATTGTTAAGAAATATCTGGACCCATCATGATGTTGAGTATGATAAGGACCCCATACATCCATGTGAATTAAAGAAAAAATGTGCATGGCACGATTTTTACTAAGAGCAAAAGGAATGCGTGATTGCTTTGCAAGAGGACATATCTGACACTTAGAATATGGAATGGAAGCACTATGACCCAATCGTGAATGTAAAAGATAGTCTTTATCATTGGTAGTCGTGTTACACAATGACATTTCATTTGAAGGAAATAAAGACAAATCAAAATTACTTGGATCATTCTTCCATAGAAATAGCCCTTCAAAAGGACTACCCAAGCCCATCACTTTGCCAGTCGAAAGGGCCTGAAAGAGACAAGTGTCGAACCAAACAATACACGACATGAATTTTCTCTGCAGACTTTGGACACAGAAATGAGATTGAATTGAAATTCTGGAAGGTAGAGGACATTTCGAAGTGTGATTTGTGGGCTAAGTTTGACTGTGCCAGTAATTTTGACGTGAGTGGTATTTCCATTTGGCAATTGAACAGAAATAGGAAATTCCAAATCATCATGAATATCTGAAAATAATGCCTTCTCACAAACAATGTGGTCACTAGCCCCAGAATCAATTATCCAGGATTTTCTGGAAATAATATTTATCATGCAACGGGAAATACCTGAAAAATTTCCTCCCTTGTTTGACATGTCTAATTTCTGTATCGCCTGCATGAGCTGCTGGTATTGGTCATTTGTGATGGATCGATCGGCATTAGGAACCCCGATTTGATAAGCAGCATAAATTCTTTTCCCTTTTTCTCCGGGTTTTCTGTGCAATTTCCAGCAATTTTCTACGTGTGTTGTGGCCTTCTCGCAAAAATCACAATATAATTTACCCTTTTTTGATTAAAATTTTTTTTTTGCAGATGCCGAAAAAAATTCCTCCACCGTCGAGATCCGGAGAAATAATTTCCACCGTTGGATGCGAAGGAGACGCCACCACCGTCGGATGCTTTCCAAGCCCGCATCTCGTCCGTTGGACTCGGACGAATAGATAGGCCCCTTTGGGCCATCCGATCCGCGTGCGAAATCTGGGCCGCCCGTTCCTCCTTTTTTAAAGGAACGGGAATCCTCAGATCCGGATGCCCGTAACCCTAGCTCGCCCCTTTTTTCGTGTGCTGGGGTTTTGGGTCCCCAATTTCGCCGTTCGCCGCGGCTGGCCAGAGCGAAGCTTTCTCCTCCTTTCGCTGGTTCCGACGAAGCGAGTCTCTGGCTCTCTTCCTGAACGGCCAATTGGAAGATCCGTCCAAGAGGCGGCACCGGTTCCATGGCTAATATCTCGCGATCGGAACGTCGGGTAAGAGTCATTCAAGATAAGTAAAAACGGGTCGCCTTTTCTCGTTCTTTCATCATCCGGTACTGGGCGAGCGTCTCCTCTGGACCCTCGAGTTTTTCTTCTGCAGCTTCGAGATCGTTCCAGAGGGACGATAATTTGTTGTAGCATGCGGAAATCGACATATTTCCTTGTTTTAAGTCGCTAAGTTCCTGCATCAAGGAAAAAATTCTCGCCCGATCTAGTTTGCCGTACATTTGCTTGATATTCTCCCACATTTTTTTGGGATCTTCCGTCGGCGGTAGACCGGCCGCGACATCTGGGGAGATGCAATTCCCGATCCATAAGCGGACGAGCTGGTTGCATTTCCTCCAGTGTCGCGCTAGTCGCTCGTCGGTCGGAACGGGGACGGTTCCATCTAGGAAACCGTCCTTATCCTTTGTCACCAGCGCTCGTCTGAAATCTCGGGACCACCTGGAATAGTTCTCTGGTCCTGTTAATTGCAGGTTGATTAGCCGCAATTCTGGGCCATCGGCTGTTGATACATACAGGGGGTCTCCGGGCTTTGGTCGTCCGGTGATTGCTCCGATGGGAAACGGCAAAAAACCGGGCGCGAAGTTTAGGTAGGGATTTGTCCCTGGACCCGATTCGCCCGATCCGTATTGATGCCCCGCATTGAAAACTCCCGGATAAGAATTTGTGCCTAGACCCGGTTCTCCCGACCCGCTCGTCTGCTCCAATCCGGGGGTCGGGCTTGCCCCACTTACGGCTGGTGGGCTCCCTTCGGATTGGATGTGGACTCCTTGGTGCCCTACAAGGCCAGGCGATGATGTAGTTGGGCTCGTCCCAAGGTACCATGGGTAAGGTACCCACTGGAATGGTTGACCCGAAGCGGGTTGCCCCAGATTAAACTGAGCCTGCGTGGGTATCCACTGTATCGCCTGGGTCTGGAGTGGCTGTTGTTGTGTGTTGGCGGGTGGTGGGTTTTGGGTCTGCGATGGAGTGATCGTCAGCCATTGAAGGTAAAGAAAAATTCTCTTATTTTCTTCCTCGAAGATGATTCCACTACAGATGGCAGTTCTGTTTTGCAGGTCAGGACTCCTCTGGTGGGCAATCAGAAGCGGAAGCGAAAGGATCAAGAAGCAAAAATCAGAAGCCTAAAGCTCTGATACCATGAAAGAGGTTGAGGAAGACGAGAGATTTTGTAAATTTGTGTATTCAATTGTATTTACTGATGTACAATGCTTCTGTAATTGTAATACAGAGATGAAATAATAAAGGCAAATACATATTCTGGAAATCATGATCTAATCTCAATCTAAGATTCCTAGCTAATTTATACAAACAAAATTGGTCGAGAATCCGAGCGAATCTTCTGGATTGATGCATATCTTCCAACAGATACTCCCCCTGAGTATGTGCTTCTCCCCCTTCTTGTTTCTTAAAAAAGCAATAACATCAGATGCCCAAGGATGAAAACCATATAAGCAAAAGCATTCATTTATTTATATACAGAATTGTTCTACAAAGCATATTCCGGAAAAATTAATATAAAGGAAAGTGAACATTAACCAAAAGGATCACAAACACCGATTTCATCCATCAAGCTAGAACGTATTGTTATCAAGAGGTTTATTTAGAATATGAGCGAATTGCAAATTGATGCTAAGAAATCCTTTTCATTGATTCATGTTGTGCTGTGGCTGCCATAATTAATTAAATAAATAAAACAATCATATGAAAGAGTCTCTCTTCTTGAAGTTTGACCTAGTTCAGAGCTCCTCGAAATGGAAGCCACCCCCGTTAATTAGCACAACTCATCGTTTAGGGTTAAATCTTTTATTAGAAATCCAAAATTTAGGTAGTTGAATACTTGGCCAATTTTTAAGACAGTTTGACTCTGAAAATTGTGCTAGTGTAAGACAGTGTGACACTAAAAATTGTGCTCGTGTTCAACTGAAACACAATTAGTAAAGAAAGACTTACCGATTGCTTAACAATGTTGCAATTACACTAATTTTCAAATCCTTACATTAAGGATGACACGTCCTTATATCTCAATAAGGGCCATTGACTTAACTAATAAATTTTATCTTTTCCCTTTTTGCTGATCAATATGTCATGAGGTTTGGTACACAACTGACTATATTATTCTGAAGAATTTGATTCCGTTGAATACTCGAAACACAAAAATCTGACTAATTGGAGTTTGAATTATTGAAACTGCGACAACAATTGAGTAGAAATGTAAAAGAGACTTAGGGTTGATGCCTGATTATATATCAAAATACCAGGGGTTTGACATATAGACCTCCTCGTCAAAGTCCTGTATGCTATTGGAAATATGTATACATATTAGGAGCATTTTGTGGGCTACTACATGGTGCACTTGTTTTATATTTAAAGTTTCAATGGGTCAGTTTTGTCTACTAGTAATATTTTCCTCCAATCATACTTTCACTTAACAGGTAAAAAATTATGGACATTATCAATATGAAAATTTAATTAAAATCAAATACGAGTGATGTTAATATTTGTGTGATCCATCGATGAAAGTTATGGCTAAAAAGAGTCCATCCACCTAGAGCATTACATGTGCAAATAGAGATCAAATAAATTTAGAATCCTATCCGTGAACTTTTACATCATTGACTATGATTGCTAACAAGCATTTTCATTGCAAAATTTGACAACATTTTTGGATGGCTTTTGGATTATTGATGTTGATTACATAATTATGTCGTAATTCAGTTTTATCATGTTCAGATTTAGTTTTCTTACATTTATGTGAATCTAAGTTACCATTATTGCACATGATTGTTGACATCTGAATTTCGCTGTTTTACTTAAGACTTAATAGCATTAAAAATTAGGAATTAGTTGCTAAAAAAATTAATTATAAAATTAATTAGTAAAAAAAAAGAGAGAGAAGAAGAAAAAACCTTAGGGGTAGGGCCGGATCCGGCCTTTGCCGCCCGCCCTTCCTCTCTTCTTTTCCCCCTCGCGGCCCAATCTCTTTTCCTTTCCGCGCGCCCCGCGCCCCCAACTGTCTTCCTTGTCCTGTCTTCGCGCGCAAACTGCAGAGGAGGACAGACAGCACGCGAGTAGGCGGGACCGGCAGAAAGAAAAGACAGGGTAAAACAGAGAGAACGAGGAGGGGCAGAAAGAAAGTGGAGCAACTAGAGAAAGAAAAATAGAGGGAGAGAGCTCGAGAGGGAGGAAGTGAACCGGAGAGGGAGAGTCTCGGCACCGTGGCTGCCGCCGCCGACGTGTCTCCTAGCCGCCGACCCTCGCCGCCTCCCACACCTCTCCAGCAATCGCCATCCCGATGATCGCCGTCGTGCTGGGTCATTGCCTCTGCTTCGCCGCGACACCAGCCACCTACGCTAGTCATCGCACCGAGGCCCCTCGTCGCGCGACCTACAACACCCGCCGACGCTGCGGCTGGCCGCCGCCGCTCCCAGTCCCGTGCCGTACCTTTGCGTCACCGCTCCTGCTGCTGCTGCCGTCACCCGCGGCCGTATCCGCCGTCGCAGCCCTAACCGGAGGGGCCGCCCGTGCCACCACCGACCACACCTCTCCATTAAACGCCATCCCCGACGACCACCGCCGTGTTGCTTCCCCCACTGTCGCCTATTGCTGCGTTTTCGTCACCAGCTGCCGCATTCGCTGTCGCCCGCCGGTGTTGTTCCGCCACGGTGCCGTCACCCACTGCGTCCCAACCGTCGCCATCAAGCTCATCATAAAATTAAGGCAAGTAATAAATAATACAATAGGATAATGATTTCATGCAAAATACACGGCCAATGAGAAATCCACACAAATCCATAACTTACACAAAACAGCATGTAATTTTCGGATGAAACCAGAATGCACAGTTTCCGAAGAAATTCGATTAAAATATCCATACGACCTCCAAAAATTACGAAATTTTACCAAGTTACGGCCGAAACATTTTCGTACATATTTCATGAATATTTCCAAGTCAGATTATTTTTATATTAATTTTTACAGTCTCATGAAACTTCTGGATCCATCACCGAATCGTCCAGTACATGCTTCTTTGAAATATAGAGTTTTCACCTACCTATTCTTCGTTTCCTATGAAATTTGGATATGTTCTACATCAAGATTTCCTATACAAGTTTCATGAAGAAATCGAAGAGGGATTCTTAGCACAAATCAACATGCAACCACAAATCCATCAAGAGGTCAGTGAAATCGTTCCAGATCTGAGGTCTCCTTAGGATGAGAGTTTAACCCCCTAAATCTCCATAATTGTCCACCAAATTTTAGTATGTTGTAGTTTAAGATGTTAGCTATAACTTTAATGAAGAGACCAAAGCTAAAATCGAACTCTAAACATGCATTCAAGCTCTCACAACATTCTGACTAGAGTGGATTCATGCGAAAACATTCCAGATCTGACATCTCCGTAAGATGAGAGTTTGACCCCTCAAATCTCCATCATTTTCCACCAAATGTTAGTATGTTGTATTTTAAGATGTTAGCTACAACTTTCATGAAGAGATCAAAGCCAAAATCGAACTCTAAACATGCATGCAAGCTCACACAACATTCTGACTCAAAACTGTTCAAGCGAAAACAGCAACACCACTCAAGAACGAGCCATCCAAGCTTCGGTTTCTCCCTTCCAATCACTCAAATTCGACACTGTACCAAACATACATGTAACACACACACATGCAAGAGCAGAAAAGGACCCCAACTTGCCTCTAGACCACACGAACGGCGGCACACCGGCGACGGATGAACGGCGTGCGGGCGGCGACGGGTGAGCTCCTTCCTTTCTCTCTTCCTCTCTCCCTCTCTTTCTCTCTTTCTCTCCTCTCTCTCGGCACCTCTCTTGGACGACAACCCTCAACCATCAGCCAATTCCCTCTCTCTCTTCCTTTTTGGTTGTATTTATATTGCATGCACCCCCTCTTTGCATGGGGGACACTCCTCCCTAAGAAGGAGACAAGTGTCTCCTTGTTGAAGACACTTGGAGGAAGCCATGCGGCTCCTCCTTCCCCTCCATGCGCGACAATGGGCCGGGCTTATGGCCCACTTTAGGCCCATCTCACTTGGGCCCTAGGTCCAAACTTAAATGGCCCAAGTTTATTTTATTTTATTTTATTTTTATAATATATCTTAATCATCATTTAAATAAATATCTAATTGCATAAATAATAAGGCCATTAAACGTATAGTCACAAATCCATAAATTCCAATTTATGATGCACATGGCCAATGATAGAATTTTCTTTCCTATCACATAATTATCCCTTAAAAGCTTGGCCATATATCTTATTGCAAATTATGGATTAAATGGCCATAAAATAACTTGATGGTACTTCCATCACCTATTCATAGACTTTAATGTAACTAGAGGTCGTTAAGAATTTTGGGATGCCAGAATTCTCCCCTCCTTAGAGAATTTCGTCCTCGAAATTAGACATTTCCTATGTCTCCTTAAACAAGTGAGGGTACCTTTCCTCATCTCACTTTTACTCTCCCATGTGGCTTCCTCCACATCATGATATCGCCATAATATCTTAACCAATGGAATTCTCTTGGTCCTGAGAATTTGTTCCTTTCAATCCAATACTTGCACAAGCTCCTTAATGTACCTCACTTTCTCATCCACTTTGATAGCTTCATGATCGAGTATGGGTCCTAGATTCGGGCTGATACTTCCTCTAGAGTTAAGGATGCAAGCTCTTAACATATCTTAATTTATCTCGACACCAAAAACAGTTTTAAAAACAATAACCACATCTAAAATTCCTTTTGAATGCTTGAAAATCTTCCTTCATGAAATCAAACAATACAAACTAAAGTTTTCAAAAGCACATCAACGACTACCATAGCAGGCTTTGAAATCATATGTCATTTCCATGTCAGAACATTTTCAAATCACCAATGTGGAAAATCCTTTGGGTTCTTGAAAATTCAACTTTATGATGTAAAATAGGGATTTAAAAGACACAGCAATATAACAATAATAGTCTTTGGAAATAGGTAAATCTCATATCGTTGAAGCCAATTCACAAAATCAAAGCATGATACCAATTCCATAAAATCCATGTTCACGTTTAAATTTCAAATGTTTTTTTTTTTGGAAATCCACATGTAAAGCCTCAAGTCGCACTTGCATCATGGTGCGAAATAAAATACTTTATCAAAACCCTTGGTAAATTTAAATCGGTACGTTGGCAAATTCAAATCTCAATCCCAACTCCAATGGGTTGGAATGTTTTCTATAAAAGTTCAGAAATCTTTAAAATAGAAAACATTTCTTAAAACATTTGGGCACGGTGTCACAGTACTCATAAATTTTGATGAAATTCAAGAGATTTTCTAAAACAGTTCACAATCAAAATCTACTTTTCGGTTGAAGTTCAAAACTTGGAATGTACAGGTGATAATTTTCTCCAAAAACCATAAGCATTTCTTGAAGTATTGAAAATCATATTTCGGCGAGTCAATAATATTGGTCCCGTCGTAAAGATTTTTTAAACCAAAAACTTTGAAATACCAAAATCCTAAGCCTTTCTTAAAATATCGAAATCAACGCATCGGCAAGTCATCAAACTCGGTTCCGACCTTAAGATTTTCAAAGTAGCTTGCATGTAAAATCTTAGAGCTTTGAAAACATCCAAACTCAAGTATTTCCAATCTATCTGCACTACATCAGACAACAACGGCAATGCATTATATAGGTTAGTAGACTTTCACTTGCTGGCATGTTAAACACTAGGAAACGTGTTTAGCTACATCCGCCTTCATGCCATTCCACCAAAACTGTTGGTGTAATTTCTGTACATCTTTGTACTACCCAGATGAATACTATAATTACACCTATGTGCTTTCGATAGGATTTCCCTTGTTTACTTCTTCATTGTCGGGAACATAGAGTCGTCCTTGACATCTTACTACTCCATCTTCAGAGACTTGGAACTCTGGTCTTTTCCCTAAAGACACAGCATTTCGTATCTTCACAATTTCCGAATCAGATTCTTACAGAACCTTAACTTTCTGAATATTATCAAATTCAATCCTTTTGCAAT
This sequence comes from Eucalyptus grandis, assembly GCF_016545825.1. Lineage (NCBI taxonomy): Eukaryota > Viridiplantae > Streptophyta > Magnoliopsida > Myrtales > Myrtaceae > Eucalyptus > Eucalyptus grandis. The sequence goes on from NC_052612.1 coordinate 6,550,594, forward strand.
TATCATACCATCAACGTGGTCTACTTCCAACTTAAAGTCTGAATCTACTATTGACTTTAATAGATTCCACTATGTTATCCTTAGATTAGCCATGTTCGTAGCTGACTTTCGATTAAGAGCGTTTGCCACCTTATTCACCTTTCCTGAGTGGTATCGTAACAGTCAAAACCTTTTAATAATTCCATCCACCTCCTCTATCTCATACTCGATTCCTTTTATGAAAACATCTATTTCAAGCTATATCCTAAGTGCAACTATCAATGAGATTCAAATTTAAAGAATTCCACCTTCTCGACTCAATTGAACACACCATTTAGCTAAATTATTCCCATACCTTTGTCACCATCAAAATCGACGCCACCAATAACTCATTTGGCTTAGTCCAACAAAGACATTCACTATGCATTCACCGCAACATAGATTCAAGCCTAAAATATAGCATCATTCCTTCGATTCAAATATCTATAGTCCACCAAGACTTATTTAATTCAAAGATCGACAATCCACCAAAAGAAAACTTGTCTAGTTTCCACCGAATATATCTCATATCTCATCCTAAAGAATCATCACTTAGACTAATCACTCATCATATCCACAATTTGAACTTCCACCATCTCACCTTGGAAAGACTATAACCACAAATGATCATATTCACTAATTCCACCAAACATTTTCAAACTGAGATCATCACCTAAAATTAAAAGTCGACCACCATCGATTAAACCTATTATTCTGACATATAAACCTCAACTAATTCCATGTCTCATATGACAACTCAAACTCATGACTTCCAAGATCAATCTATACATACTAAATACCTCCATGTAACGCATCAAGATTTCCAATGAAATCCTCAAATAGGAAGTCACTACTTAGCTCAAATGATCATAACTTAATCCTCAAATTCATAACTCGCTCTTCATAATTCACTTCTTAAGCCTTGCTTGCAACACTACGCTTAGATGCTACGCATGTTCTTCAGGTCCTTTAGAATATATCAGGATATCATCAAATGAAGACAATCACAATTTAATCCAAATAAGGCCTAAATATCCTATTCATTAAATCCATGAATGCAGCTAAGGCATTCGTCAATCCAAATAGCATAACCAGGAACTCATAGTGTCCATAACGAGTCCTGAACGCAGTCTTAGGAATGTCTTCTTTCTTAATCCTTAGCTGATGGTATCCTGACCTTAAGTCATTTTAGAAAAGACTGAACTTCCTCGCAACTGGTCAAATAGGTCATCAATTCTAGGTAATGAGTACTTACTCTTAATAGTCACTTGATTCAATTGCCTATAATTAATGCACAAACACGTCTACTTGTCCTTCTTTTTCACAAACAACAGTCCTACAAGCTTAACCATGCTTCCGCCGCGCCACTCTGATAAAATTATCCCAGAAACACTACCTTCCCAGTTCAGTTCATAGTTCGGTTCACTCCTGCCCCCTTTTGCCATTCTAGAAGCCTGCCAGGAGCCGCTCCTTGTTCAGGTCCTCTGACCTCGGCGTCCACTCCTCGCTCTCATCGGATCGGGACGTTACAGGCACACCAGCTTTCGCTTGGTTCGAACCCAAACTACACATCTACTGAAGGGTCTCGTTTCAATAGGGATTAACTTACGGAGTTATTATCCATTTTGGCCTATCCCATACTAAGCCTCATGGTTCCATCCTTGGCGCATGGGCAAGCACTATCTCAGGTAGCTCTTCGTTTGAATAGAGTCTCTTACCTTATCGTGCATCACTTAACGTCACTTGTCACCTTGATTCCATTCATTCTCTTAACATTTCTTGCTTTCCCAGCTGGGCCCTTTCATAAACTTCATTATAATCGCTCACGTACAGGAGCACTAGTTATCTCCTACTATCTGTCCTCAGGCCCTTAAGGAATCTCTTAACCTTTTCCTCCCAATCCTTTATCAATCTAGGGGCATACCTAGACAGCTCAGAAAGTTTCGCTTTAGGAACAATTTGCGACTCAGTGTCACAAATTTGCTAAGAAGGAGAAGTAATGTTCATACATTACTAAAGTCATATAAGTAACATAAAATGTTACTGACACACAAAAGCAATATCACACTAGTTACCAGGGATCTATGAGTGAATATCCATCACCCGTTGTTCAAAGTTAGTCAACTACTCTTAGTTAGTATCCTATGGTGTGCATCATTCTATCCTCATTTCCATTTGAGGCTCCTTATCACTCCAAATAGACCATAGCTCTGATACCAATAAAGAAATGTGGCACCCCTCGACAGCCCCCGATCCGATTAGTCGCCACAGTTCGTTTACCATTCATTTTTCCTAATAACATGTCACTCTGATATCATTTCAATTGCAGCGGGTCCATACAACCTGGGGGTTTACATCTTTTAGATCGGTCCCTTTGCACAATTTAATTACGGAAGCACATCCAACAACTCCCTTCCCTATATTCAGAAAACGATGCACACCTACTAAACATCTTATATAAGTAAAAGCCGAACACGTTTATTTACATAGAGCAGATGGACATCTTTAGTCGGTACATCAAAATGCCGTAGTCTTTAATACTCGACTACACTTCAAAGGATGACCGACATCTTCTCCAACAGTCGAATACTTAAAGTCCATTGATCAGTGTCGGCGTCCAAAAGTTTCCTCCCTTTGCTATCCTCCTCCTTGCAATCATAACCATCAACTTGATTCATCTACTGGTAGCAGTGGCAGCAGAGGTATCTTATCTAGTCTGAAATGTTATTTCACAAAAGGGGTGAGTACAACCACTCAGCAGGTAAAGGAATCCAATAACCACTCAATGCACCATATAAATCATACATGCATTGCAAGCATTACTTACCTTGAAGCCATGCATATACTATCATGCATCATCACCACAATCATAACACATACATGTGTATCATCATGTCATACTCATATCATCGTCATCATGACATTATTATATCACACACATGTCATCATCATCATATACATGACACCATCATACCATACACATGTCATCATCATCATGGCATCATCATATCGCACATGTCATCAACATCATGACTTCATCATATCACACATGTCATCATCATCATGACATCATCATACAATACACATATATGCATGTCATCATGCCATATCATATATCATCATCATATCACATCATACATCATCATCATCATGCATATCATCATGCCATGGGTGATCATCACCATATCACATCATACATCATCATCATCATGCATATCATCATGCCATGGGTGATTATCATCATATCATATCATATCATATCATGCATGGTTCAATTTCCACTTTTAACTTTCAATTTGATCACCACATCACCCTTCATCAGATCATCAATTTCATCTCATATTTTACACTCGCATCCCATGCGAGAAAACCTCCGAGGCTTAGGCATTCAGCCATTCCGGGCCACCGGGCATCCGGCCCCCACATTCCGGGCATCTCGCATCCCAACCGGTATCACGAGGCATTCCCTCGGGCAAAGACCTCCGACAGGCTTCCGGCATTTACACTCCCTGGCCGGGCATCCCACACCCCAATCCTGGCATCACGAGGCATTCCCCTCGGGCAAAGACCTCCGACAGGGCTTCCGGAATTATGTACCGACATACTACCAGGCCTCCCCTGAAATTACGTACCGTATACCACCGGGCATCCCGACACTCTCGGGGCATTATCATCCGCCACATCAATTTCCTCATTTAACATTACTCATGTTCACCAATTTCGGTCTTAATTTAGCATGGCATATGATGCAATGGCAACCAAAAATCATGTTCAACATTGAATTCACACATGCATCTCAATGCATACATCAAGACCTCATCACACATACTACATGGTGCAATTATTTATAAAATAAAATTCATGGAATTTATGCCAATTAAAATAATCCATTTATCATGCCCTTTTTACATTTATTTAAATTCCAGCTTGTGCCATTTTCAAACATATTAAATTTAATTATTTATATAATCTCAAAACTCATAAAATTATGGCAAGTAATAAATAATACAATAGGATAATGATTTCATGCAAAATACACGGCCAATGAGAAATCCACACAAATCCATAATTTACACAAAACAGCATGTAATTTTCGGATGAAACCAGAATGCACAGTTTCTGAAGAAATTCGATTAAAATATCCATACGTCCTCCAAAAATTACGAAATTTTACCAAGTTACGGCCAAGACATTTTCGTACATCTTTCATGAATATTTCCAAGTCAGATTCTTTTTAGATTAATTTCTAAAGTCTCACGAAGCTTCTGGATCCATCACCGAATCGTCCAGTACATGCTTCTTTGAAATACTGAGTTTTCACCTACCTATTCTTCTTCGTTTCCTATGAAATTTGTATATGTTCTACATCAAGATGTCGTCTACAAGTTTCATGAAGATATATAAGTCAAATAACCAGAGTATAGTCGTCATATGGGTCCATGAAGTCTCGGGTGTCCTGTACCGTGTCTCCAGATATACCGTCTCCAAGAGTAAGTCGATTCACTAGGTTGTACTTGTTCATTTTACTTCAAATTTGATTATGTTGTATTTTAATATATCTCCTACAAGTTTCATGAAGAAATCGAAGAGGGATTCTTAGTACAAATCAACATGCAACCACAAATCCATCAAGAGGTCAGTGAAATCGTTCCAGATCTGAGGTCTCCGTAGGATGAGAGTTTAACCCCCTAAATCTCCATAATTGTCCACCAAATTTTATTATGTTGTATTTTAAGATGTTAGCTATAACTTTAATGAAGAGACCAAAGCTAAAATCGAACTCTAAACATGCATTCAAGCTCTCACAACATTCTGACTAGAGTGGATTCATGCGAAAACATTCCAGATCTGACATCTCCGTAAGATGAGAGTTTGACCTCTCAAATCTCCATCATTTTCCACCAAATGTTAGTATGTTGTAGTTTAAGATGTTAGCTACAACTTTCATGAAGAGATCAAAGCCAAAATCGAACTCTAAACATGCATGCAAGCTCACACAACATTCTGACTCAAAACTGTTCAAGCGAAAACAGCAACACCACTCAAGAACGAGCCATCCAAGCTTCGGTTTCTCCTTCCAATCACTCAAATTCGACACTGTACCAAACATACATGTAACACACACACATGCAAGAGCAGCAAAGGACCCCAACTTGCCTCTAGACCACACGAACGGCGGCACACCGGCAACAGATGAATAGCGTGCGGGCGGCGACGGGTGAGCTCCTTCCTTTCTCTCTTCCTCTCTTCCTCTCTTTCTCTCTTTCTCTCGGCACCTCTCTTGGACGACAACCCTCAACCATCAGCCAATTCCCTCTCTCTCTTCCTTTTTGGTTGTATTTATATTGCATGCACCCCCTCTTTGCATGGGGGACACTCCTCCCTAAGAAGGAGACAAGTGTCTCCCTTGTTGAAGACACTTGGAGGAAGCCATGCGGCTCCTCCTTCCCCCTCCATGCGCGACAATGGGCCGGGCTTATGGCCCACTTTAGGCCCATCTCACTTGGGCCCTAGGTCCAAACTTAAATGGCCCAAGTTTATTTTATTTTATTTTATTTTTATAATATATCTTAATCATCATTTAAATAAATATCTAATTGCATAAATAATAAGGCCATTAAACTTATAGTCACAAATTCATAAATTTCAATTTATGATGCACATGGCCAATGATAGAATTTTCTTTCCTATCACATAATTATCCCTTAAAAGCTTGGCCATATATCTTATTGCAAATTATGGATTAAATGGCCATAAAATAACTTGATGGTACTTCCATCACCTATTCATAGACTTTAATGTAACTAGAGGTCGTTAAGAATTTTGGGATGCCACATTACACGTAAAAAAAATTTGTCAATAATTGACACAAATAGTTGTAGTGGACCGACCACATAACATTAGATTGGCAGTGCAAAATCTAATTTCATGAGATCAATAGCATAACTGCAGCAAATATCAAACTTTAGCACCGTGAATGAAATTTCTCGGTGTTAAAAAATAATTTTCCTTCTCTTGTTGCGGCCATGGAGAAAATCTTTTAGCACCGCCACTGCAAAAAAGGATCGTGGTTTTCTTCCATCACAAATTTGATTGGCGAGTTATCAAAATCTGAAGAATCATCCTAGAGACTGATTCAAGGACAGCAGTTGATCTACTAGTTGGCAAGATTAGAGAGTTGTCGAGGCCAGATTGGGTGGTGAAAACCAACACAGCCTGTGAAGGCAAAACGTGCGACGATTGATAAGCCAATGCAGCGTTCTTTTAGAGACCAGATTTTGTTATTCACTTAAGTTTATCTACGGGGCTTCAATTTGTACTTTTTAGGAGATAAAAATCGGTGTTAGGAGACCGGGACTTGCATATGAGATGTGTTAGAAATTAAACCAAATTATCGACTACGAGTTGCTGATGTCAATGGAGAAGTTACTGATATTAATGGTTGTCAATGCCGATATTCCAGCATTTGATATGGCTGATTTTGTTTGGTGAATTGATACGGATGACTGTCCGATGCTCAAGTTAATTAGATTCTTTATTGTAGCGTTGTTTTTGAGAAGTCTGTTCATATTTTTATTTCATGACTGTTCATGTTTCTAAGTGTAATCAATGTTTTGTAAGTTCTTAGGATTTTATCACCTCAGGACATTAGCTATATTTATGAGTCATTTAGTTTAAGAGTTATGTGTGAAGCGTATAAAAGTCGAGTCTTGTAATTGTTTTCGATAAGGTGAAACAAAGGTGAAATAAACAAAAAAGATATCTGTCTCCTTCTCTTTTTTATGTTGTGTTAGTGAGTGTTTCAGCTTTAAATTATCCCATCAAGATGTAGCCTGTTTTTGTCTTTTACAAAAACTCGAAATTTTCTAGTTTTGATGCCATATGAAATTATGAAGGAGCACTATTAGCTATTATAGAAGTTTAGATAATTAGATGGAAGCATTATTCAATACTTAATTGATATAACGTCTCTTTCATGACCCATGTTCCTTTTCAACAACTAGATTACTTGCATAGCTTGCAATGGCCGAAGAACTGAATATAGAAGTGGAGGATGGTGGAATGAACAACTCGATCGCAGAGGATGAAATGGATTCTGAAGAAGAAATCTGGAGAGGTGGACGGCTAGCAAAAGCTTACAAATATGCTCGAAAACTGGGGGATCTCCTCACAGGCGGCAATTTTGACAGTTTCCATTCTGTGATCAATCGTCTAAATGATCCATTGTTGCGGGACATCAATTGGTCTGCCGTTTTAAATTTCCCATTTGCAATTAACGGATCAGTGCTCCAAATCGCAGCGGCAACCGGGAACATCGAAATCCTAAGCTGTCTGGTTGATTATGTTGGTGAACACCTCATAACCGCCCAAGATGATTGGGACACACCCCACTCCACTGCGTCGCTCGGTCGGGGGGATCTACTAGAGCTGCAGAGATGTTGATTCGCCGGGCAAGAGACCTCCCCAACGTCAAGGACAAGAACCTCCTCTTGAGGATGAAGAACATATGTGGAGACACCGCTTTGCACTTGGCCGTGTGCTCTCGACATGCCAACTTGGTGCGCTATTTGTTGAGCGAAGATTTAGAGCCCGTGTACTGGAAGAACGCGAGTGAGAAATCTCCCCTGTACCTAGCCCTCGAGATTAACGACCGCAGCATACTTGAGGCTTTATTTTCTCTCTCGTCAGAACCATCAAGGATAGAAGGCTTGCCGCCCATTCATGGTGCCATTGTACGTGGACAATGCGGTACGTACCTATAAGCGTGGAAATATATTTATCTATTTCTAGACCGACTCGTCCCAAATCTGTGCAATAACTTTTTGCTCTTACCAGAACCCCTTACCGGTTTTTACTTAAATTTCCCTACCCTGCTTGTTAAAGTAGTTGGATACCCATCGGTTTAGCCGCATAATAAACAAATTATTCACATTAGAGCATAATAGATCGGCTTAAATATTACAAATACAACCATTTCACTAGAAACTCATGTGTTGTCGATCTTTGATTAGAAAAGCTATAAAGTGCAAATATTTAAAATTGATGACCATGAAAATCTGGAATCTAAAAATGACGCCTTGTTTGAAGCAAATGAGAGCCATGAACCAAAATGAACAAATGAAAGTTCAAGGCATGAATTATGAACCGGTAGCAAACCTGTAGGCTGCGCAGGCATGCTTTTTCATTGGAAAAAGAGGAGGTGAAGGTTTCGTCACTCTCAGCAAATTGACGGAACATCGTAAACCATTAATTTGTTTGTGACAAACAGTCAATAGGTTTTGAAGAAATTAAGAAAAGTGGATTTAAATAAAGAAAGAAAGTTTTGCTTTTTAAAAAAAAAAAATACAGTTATCATAATCTTTGCAGAAAAAGCCAATACCGTAATTTAGCCTAAATTACCTCGACCTTTAACAATATTGAGATAAAATTCATCAGACACACATTAATCAATTATGTGAAATTTTTTGGCTACTAACACCATGGATCCTAAGTTTACTACTTGAAAAGCGCAGCTGACGTTCATTGATCATCAGATTGGTGGATTGCATTCAGGTGTTACACTCATATCAAATAGAGAGAATTGTCCAAAAAATTATGAACTTATTGTATGGCTATCAATTTAATCATAAATCTTTTAATTGTGCCAATTTAATATCCATTTTAGTCCTAAACCTTTTAAAGATTTGTCAATTTAGTCATTCCGATCAATTTTTACTGGAAATCACTTACATGGTGGTTTAGTCAAAGCTAGCATCCTACATGATGTTGATCGTTTATGTGGCTTTTTAACAATATTTTTTAATTATTTTTGCATTTTTTTCCTTTTCTTTTTTTTTATCCCTTTTTTGCTCTACCAGCCTTAAGCGAGGGCCACCCTCCAACCCTTGTGTAGGGCAACCCTTGCCCTTGCTCAACCTCCACTAGGTATCAACCGTTGATGGTTGGCGAAGGGAAAAAGGAAAAAAAAGAAATTAGAAAAAGAAAAGAAAAGAAAAAGGAAAGTAAGGGAAAAAGGAAAAAAATTAGAAAAAAAAAATTATCCACGTTAACATTGACCATGTCATGTACATGTAGGACAACTAGTGCTACTAGACCGCCACGTTAATGATTTCCAACAAAAATTGGCTAGAATGACTAAAATGACAAATTGTTAAAGGTTTATGATTAAATTGGTACAATTAAAAGATTAATAACTAAATTGGTAAGTTATTAAAATTTTAATAACTAAGTTGGCCCAATTGAAAGATTTAAGATTGAATTAATCATCATATAATAGATTTAAGACTTTTTGGACAATTTTCCCTATTAAGTATAATTCCAACCCTAGATGCAGTGACTTTATTTTCATCCTGTCTCAATTTATTAATCCGAGCACATGTTATTATTTACATTGCACGACATAACATGTTTGAGGCTCTCTATTTGACCTGAACATGCAAAAACAATTTCAAATAGACATAAAGTGAAAATGCATAACAATGTATTATGTGATGCAAATAATAAATTAGCATACCCAATAAATGTATGTGTCTAAACTTACGTTGCACTCGTTGAATAGATTGTAGAAGTCCACCCGCACACACAACGTTCATAATCCATTTATAAATGGCTTAACTTATTTGTGATGATACAATTAAACCTAATTCTACCATACTTAACCACGTAGTGAACATGTATGTAAAAGGGTTGTTTCATAGTTTGTGAGCTCATAATTCTAATAAGCATTTTAGAAACTATACAAAAGATACCATTGAAATTGGATTACTATATATTTCTTATTCTTACTGTCCAATATATAAAAATCCTTTTATGAAGTACTACTAATTGAAATCTGATAATAATAGTTCAGTGTTTATTCTTCAATGAATGTAAAAGTAGATGACACTGGAATGAATCGAGCGTTCCATGGACTTTTGTAGATAGGCACTTTACTAGGTTATCATGGTAGGCACTACTTTTTTAAGGTTCATATCAATTAAATGAGGTAAGGCTATTTCTTTAAATCTAGTAATATTCTTTCACTTAGGAAAATTATCCAAAAAATCCTAAACCTATTACACTCTTGCCAATTCAGTCATAAACCATCCAATTTTGTCAATTCAATCCTAAACCTTTTTAATTTTTACTAATTGAGTCCATCGAGCTAATTTTGACCAAAATTCGTTTTACGTTGATTAATTTTTAAAAATATTTTAGTACTTTTTGAAAATTTTTATACATTTTTTCGTTTTTTCTTCTTTCTTTTTTTTTCCTTTCTTTCTTCCTCCCTTTCTTCTTCCTTTTATCAATGGCCGGCTACCAATCACAGGCGATGGCCGGCTATCGGCCATGGCTGGGTGAGTTGACCTTGCCTACTGCAAGTGATGCCTAGCTAGGTGAGGCCAAGCCTCAACGAGGGTCAGCCTCCCCTAGGTTAGGTGAGACCAACCCTTGCCCAAACTAGGCAATGCTTGCTCGCTTTTGATGTTGCTCTACAACGACGCAAGGCAGAGGGGTATAAGATTCGGCATGTAGGTAACATGAACAGTCACTATTTTATTTATTAACTTACTGGAGATTTCGTAGACTAATGCATTAGTTAAGGCAGATCTTGTATTCAAATCATTATGTCTCCCAGCCAACTAGATAGTAGAAGTATTGATCAAATTTCTAGAATAGCCGAGACTCCTCTTGGATAAATGTTCTATTTGTCCCTTTCAACATCCAGGGACCGACCAAAAAAAAACATCCTAGGGATTAAATGTTTCAATTAATTACGGTAGGATGAGAAGTATTTTTCATAAAGAACGGACATTCAAGAAGTCTTGCTAGATTGATAGATTGATGTTGCAAATGGTTCTCTTCTCAAGTAGCATGAAAAATTATGCTACTCAAATGTAGAGCCTCAATTTTTCTATTTTTTCAGCAGATCTTCCAAATCAAATTACAAGGTTACGACTATGAAAACTCGCAGTACAAGTACAAAAAATACCAAATCTATCATCTATTGACTTCTCAATGCTCATTAAATCTGATTCACAAAATAGGTTGGGACCCATTTTGCTAGCCCTACTAAAATCTAAACATTTTAATAAATTAAGGATTTATACGGCATCTTAGTTCACAAAGATGTGTTGTTGCTATTGACAAATTGATAGTGATTGATTTTCATGAACTCGTCGTCATATTGTCGACATTCCTATTATATATGAGCATAAGAGCAAACTTTGATTTTTGAGCATCAAGAGATCAGATTGGCTTAAATAGAAATTCCAAATAGCCCAAGTGTCACTATTAGATAAGTCCAAACCCTAAACACATTCAACTTTGGTTTTTTTTTTTTTTTTTTTTTTGCTTGTAACTTTATTCATATATTATAAGAATGTACTTTTCGGTTAATGATCATATATATTGCGGTTTATGAAAGACTATACCACATAGATAGTTTTAGATGTCAGTTTGTTGGCACCTAAAATTTTGATTAGGTTATTAATTAGGCCTTAATTTCTTTTATTTTTCCTTTGTTTAGATAATAAATAATAAATAACAAAAAACAACAAAAAAATCAATAAAAACAAAAGAAAACAAAAAATTGGCAGCCCCCTCCTTTTTCTCTCCCCTTCGCGGGCCCAGGCCCGGCCTATTTTCACGATCCGGCCCCCTCTCTCTTCTTCTTCTTCTTCTTCTTCCTTCTTCCCTCTTCTTCCCCTCCGCCTCTGCAACTCACGCGCACAAAAGACAACCTACAGCCAAGGGGGGTAGGCCGACGTCGGCCGGAAGAGACAGATCTCATGCGCCATTAATGGCCTGCTTTCAATGCCGAGCACACTTTGTTGGAGGAGCGAGGATGGGACGCCGGTTACGTCGCGGGCGTCCATTCGGCATGCGAAGACTGGCGGTCGAAGCCTTGTCGACCGGCCACCCTCTCGCCTATAAATAGTGAGGCACCACCTCCGTCGAAGGACACAGCAAACTCCAAGATCTTCCCCTTGAGAGACTTCAAGGGGGAAATCAAAGAGCAAGCGAAGGGGGGGCGAAGGATCGGGTCGCAATCTAAACGACCTCCCGAGAGACATCGGGAGGCCGGCGTCAAGCGAACCCGGATCCGAGAGCGGGTGAGCTTGAGAGGGAGAGATCTCGGCGTGAAGGGTCAGATCCCGAGGGTAGAGGCCGAGCGAGGTCAGCCGGAGGAGTGAGGTTCTCTGCTGTTCCGCCCCAACACCGCGCCACGAGTGACCCGCCAATGCCACACCGGATCCGAGAGTCAAGGGACTGCCGTCGCTACCCTGTCGTCGTCACCACCACCATTCGTCGCCACCAGGTATCCGCCGCCTCCGATTGCGTAGCCGTTGTCGCCCCCCCTCTCTCGAAACCCATCCATCTTCGGATCTCAACCTCGCAAATCGGGGGTCTTCGTCGTGTCTCCTACCGCCACGCCACGAGCCCCGTCGTCGATCTAGTTGAGTGGCCGGCCGCCGTCTTCGCCACCGCCGTAGCAACCGTAGCCATCATTGCCACCATAGCGCCTCCATTCCCCCCCTTCGGCGCCGCGGATTCGCAAACCCTAGGGTTCGCGATTTCCCGGGTCGTGAAACGGATCCGGACCCCGAAAATCGGGTAGGGTTTGCAATCTGAGGGTGACTGGAGGACGGGTCGCGAGCGAGCCGGATCGGGTAGGGTTTCGCCGGGAAGCGGGTTGCCGGAGGTTGGGGTCGTCGGGCCGGGCGGGCGGGCGTCTCAAACGCTCGGCCACGCCGTTTCCATAAAGTAAAAAGAAAAAGAAAAAAGACAAAAAATCCAGTCGGGCCCGCGTTGGCGTTCGAGGTCACGGCCGGAGTCGGACCCAACCCGCATCCGACCGGGTCGGCCCTTTTTTAAATCTTATTTTAAATAAATAAATAATTTATTTTCCAAAAAAAAAAAAAAACACTTTATTTTCGAAAAATATTAAGAAATATTTTAATTTCAAAAAACCAAAAATATTGAAAAATATTAAAAAATATTTTATTTTCCGAAAAATAAAAAAAAATTCATATTTTCCAAAAATGCCAAAAATCCAAAAAGGCCAAAAATTCATGAAAAAGCAAAAAAAAATTCAGAAAAAGCCAAAAAGACTTTTATTTTTACAAAAATACCCAAAAAAATCCAAAAAAATCCCTTTTATGTCCAAAAAATTAGAAAAAGACTCAAAAATGTTTTCCTCCCAAAAATGCATGGAAAATCCCTCGAACATCCAAAAGCCTCAAGGTTTAAATAAGATTAGGTACCGAAAGGGCATTAGTTATTAACTAGTGTAATCAAGTCCCCGATCCTAATTTTTCGATTGCGCAAGAGCGAGTATTTCTCTCGATATTTCGCTTGGGTTTCTAATCAACCCACCCCAAACCGATTAGTGGCGACTCCATTTTAAAAATTGATTTACGGGTTAAAAACTTAGACTATTAAAGTCGTGAATTGGTGGACTTGGGAGAGTCCAAGCATAACTAAATACAGCCGAGCCATTAGCCTCCGCCGATGCCCGTACCCGATCGCTAGCGTAGAAAAAAAAAAAAAAAAAGAGAGGTTGCGACACGGTCAAATTTGAAGTCTTCACCTAAGAGAAAATAAAACGAAAATAAAACTTAAAATGCAAATAATATTAATGCTTATATGATGTGAAAATCGTTTTTATTAGGGTCAAATTGATTCCAAATTTTTTATATAATTTTAATTTTAGATGTTTTTCAAAATTTAAGTATCAATAACTATAAATCTCAAACTGCAAGAGTAAAAATAAAAAGGAAAAGAATTAAAGAAGAGGCAAGTGCGGTTGCACCTTTATCCTATCATGTGACTGAAACTGTTTACGAAAGTAAAAAATTGGGATAAGTGCATTAGAAATACTAAAATGTATCATGAAAATGCAATTGAGTCCTAAAACTTTCAAAAAGTGCAATTAAGTCCTAAAACTTGTCACGAAAGTTCAATCAAGTCCTAAAACTTTCAAAATATTCAATAAAGTCCTTAAACTTGTTTCGAAAGTGCAATCGAATCCTAAAACTTTCAAAAATGCAATCAATTGAAGGACTAAGATTGAACCACTTTGATAAGTTTTAGGACTTGATTGCACTTTTTGAAAGCTTTAGGTCTTAATTGCACTTTGTGATAAGTTTTAGGACTTAATTACACTTTTTAAAAGTTTTAGGACTTAATTGCATTTTCATGACAAATTTTTGGACTTCCAATGCACTTATCCCTAAAAAATTCAATGAACATCACGCACTCTAGCTTTAATTGAATTATCGTGGGGGATTTTTATTTTTTCCCTATAAAAAGAACTCACCACTCGACGATAACAGGGGATTTCAATTTTTTGCACTTGGCCGTGCGCAGAGGTCACGCCAACTTGGTGCGCTATTTGTTGAGCGAAGATTTGGAGCCCGTGTACTGGAAGAACGCATTGAGAAATCTCCCATGTACGAAGCCCTCAACATTAACGACTCCGTTGTACATGAGGCTTTATTTTCACTCGCATTGGAACCATAAAAAATAGAAGGCTTTCCGCCCATTCATGGTGCCATTATACGTTCACGGCGCGGTACGTACCTAAATCTGCTTATATGGAAATATATTTATCTATTTCTGGACTGACTCGTCCCAAATCTGTGCAATAACTTTTTGCTCTTACCAGAACCCCTTATCGGTTTTTACTTAAAATTCCCTACCTTGCTTGTTAAAGTAGTTGGATACCCATTGGTTTAGCCGCATAATAAACAAATTATTCACATTAGAGCATAATAGATTGGCTTAAATATTACAAATACAACCATTTCACTAGAAACTCATGTGTTGTCGATCTTTGATTAGAAAAGCTATAAAGTGCAAATATTTAAGATTGATGACCATGAAAATCTGGAATCTAACAATGACGCCATGTTTGAAGCGAATGAGAGCCATGAACCAAAATGAACAAATGAAAATTTAGGGCATGAATTATGAACTGGTAGCAAATCTATAGGCTGCGCAGGCGTGCTTTATTCATTGGAAAAAGAGGAGGTGAAGGTTCCATCACTCTCAGCAAATTGATGGAACATCGTTGTTTGTGACAAACAGTCAATAGGTTTTGAAGAAATTAAGAAAAGTTGATTTAAGTAAAGAAAGAAAGTTTTGATTTTTTTAAAATGAAAACAGTTATCATAATCTTTGCAGAAAAATCCAATACCGTAATCTAGCCTAAATTACCTTGACCATTAACAATATTGAGATAAACTTCATCAGACACATTGTCACGCCCCGATCCTCAGGCATGCGCACATCCCTTACTTTTGGTCGATTTTAAAAATGTGATATCCCAGAACTATGTATCACTGACCATTTCATTTATATATGCACATGCGGAAGCAATTATAAATCCCTAGACAATAAAACAATAGGATAGAAAGCAGGCCATATTTTTTATATTGAAAATTCACAACCACGCCTTTTTACACGCATCTCATAGTATTCTACAATACTATATATACGTAAGTTTGATCTAACATCTATTCAAATGCAGAAAAGGTCTGACAAGACAGGACGGGATCTCAGTCCTCATCCGGGTCGTACTCGGGGTCATCCTCGGGGTCCTTCTCCACGTACTCATCTTCGGGTTCCTCAACAGAGATCTCCTCATCAGATTCCTCCTCCTTAGGCTCCTCATCCGGGTCCTGAAATGGTTATTTAATAACCACTGAGACAACGTCTCGACAAGTTCTACCCTCTAAGACCCGATTAGTAAACTGATACACCTTAGGGCTACCTATGCAAAACATGAGTCAGAGGACTTACCTTGGTCTCAAATTCCACCTGCATATTAGCACAGATCAAATAGGCACCCAAGCAATCACATCACAGATCGAAGCATCGATCAAATCAACATAATTGATTACATCTCAATCAAACCATTCACCGGTCATTTACATTCAATCAATCAATTCACAACATTAGATCAAAGCAAAGGTACATGTCATCCAAATCATTTCCCCACAGTGGAATATCTAGAAGTCAAGCCACGTACATTCTCCAGGACGACATACCAAGTCTCCGAGCCACGTGCCTCAAACCTTGGGCCCACGTGCATTCTCTAAGGCGACCTCTTCGCCAAGGTGGTACATCAAATCACCAAGCCACGTGCCCTTTTAGATGCCATTCTCGAATACTGGACCCACGTGCATTCTCTAAGGTACTAGTTCACCAAAGTGACGCATCAGATCACCGAGCCACGTGTCCTTTTAGATGCCATTCCGAAATACCGGGCCCACGTGCATTCTCTAAGGCACTAGTTCGCCAAAGTGACGCATCAGATGACTAAGCCACGTGCCCTTTTTACGATGCTTGGGCCCACGTGCCTTCTCTTAGGTGCTAACTCACCAAAGTGATGCATCAATTCACCGAGCCCACGTGCCCTTTTTATGATGCCATACACTGTCACCAAGCCACGTGCATTCTCCAGGAGGACATATCGAGTCTCCGAGCCACATGCATTCTCCAAGTGATTTACCAACTCACTTTCAATATTGACAACCGATACCTGACCAATTCTCAATCACATAGCCAAAATTGCCTTATTTAAGAATATAACTTTAAAATGTATCATTAAATCAATTCGACACGAATTAAAGCTCAAATAAATAAACAGACTGCTCCACGACAATCAGCACGAAATTCCAGTCACCGGCCATCCCGGTTGAATTTCCAGAAAATAAATAATTAAATAATTAATTTCGAAAATTAAATAAATAAACACAATAATTCCAATTTAGCACAATATGAAGCTCAATTAAATAAACGGACTGCGCCACAATCATCAGCATAAAATCCTGGTCACTGGCCATCCCAGTTGAATTTCTAGAAAATAAATAATTAAATAATTAATATATAATTCCTAAAAAAATTCTATTTAGGCCCGAATTGCCTAATTGACACCCGATAAGGGTCGGGAAAAGTCCCACGAAGCATCCAATAAATACTATAGGCAATTCTCTATTTAAGTACACTAACCAAACAACTAATATGCAATGCAATTAACTCATAATCGCTAATCAATTCTAATCTAACCACCTAATTACACTTAACTAACACTAATCAACCTTTAAGTATAATTAGCAAACTAAGAAGACATTAGTGAGTAAAACTCACTCAAAACAACCAGGTCGACGCGAGGATCGACTTTCCTCAAAGTGGGCCGAGCATCCGGACTCGAGAAGACGGCCAAAACGGGCCAAAACCCCATTATCATACCCATTTTTTGCCTTCTCTATGTGATGTTGGTTGAGGTGGTTCCGGCGTCAGTTGAAGCGACCAAGGGCGGCGAAGGGCAAGGCGGAGCTCCGGTGAGGTCGACAGTGGTTGGAGGGGGTCGGGCGACGGCCTGAGGTGGCTGAACGGGACTGAACCGAGGCGGAACAAAGGCTAGACAGCATCTCGTTCGGACATGGGCAGACGGCGCACGGCGGGCGAGTGTGAGGCGAACGACAGCGAGGCGGCAGCTCCTGGCGACATCGGCTGCTACTCCGAACCCAGGCGGGCTGCTTCTGTTTCTGATCTTCAACTCATAGGCTTTGAATAGCATAAAAGGGATGGAGAGAGCTTGGCGAAAGAGAGAGGGGGCGGAGGGCGTGCGAGCAGCTACGGAGCAGCGGCGGCGACTCCGGCTTCAGTGGGCGACAACGGTGGCAAGAGGCGGTGACGGTAGCTGCTTTTGCTTCGTTGGTCTTCAGTTGCTGGTGAAGAAGAAACCGAAAGAAAGGTGAAGAAAATGGAGGTGCTCGACGGAGGAGAGAGGGAAAACTGGTTTTCTCTTCTCTCTCTCTCTCTCTCTCTCTCTCTCTCTCTTTGGCCCCTCCAATCTAGCTATCTTCCTCTCACTTTTCCTTGCCAAAAATGCCCCTTTTAGAACCTTTAAGGTAGGCCAAAATGTTGGGCATAAGTGGCATACGAATTTGCTATCTTTCCCTCTTCAATCTTACTCAAATTTATTCAATTCTCAAACCAACAATTTCAATTGAAGCCTAAATAAATTCAGCAAGGTATCCTTGTCCATTTCATGACTTTTTCCGTCATATAATCCAACTCGCATCCTAATTTCACAATAAAAATGGTCATATGCAAATTCGATAATAAAAAACGGCCCTAACTCAACTTTTTCCCAAAATGTCTCGGTTGTCAAAAAAATCTTATGAGACTGAGTTGACATTCCTAAAATGACTTGTGATATGACAAAACTTCCAATTTCTGAAATCGGACTTAGATTGGTGGTTAATTTCACTCGGACGCGTTTCGAGCGTGACCTAGGCTACCGAGTAGTTTTCAGAACTTTTTAGGACAAATGACTTATGGTCAATTTTCTTCGAGCCACGATGAACCCACTCGATACATTGGCGACTCTCGATTGTCGTGAAAATATCGAAGATTCAAATATGGACACAGGGTACCAAAACGACAATAAAAACAAATTAGTGCTGGTCGACGAGAGTTTTCCAATTTAGTGGAATCATTCACGATCAGTCATTCATCTCAGTCAAACCGACCTATCTCTGATTTCAAGTCGATTTTATACTGTGCCGCAATGATCTCTAAAGATGAGCACGGTCGAGAAGTCAATTCCTGGTCAAATTCTCAAGTCTATTTGCTTTAAAGTCCTTAATAACTTACCCAGCTAGTCTAGTTATCTCGTGAGTGGCCAACTTAGAGGACAACACTATAGTCACGTCGATGAAATGCCCAATTTATTTAATCGAAATCAAAACCCAAAAATCTGGATGTCACACACACGATAATCAATTATGTGGAATTTTTTGGCTGCTAACACCATGGATCCCAAGTTTACTACTTGAAAAGCGCGTGTTCATTGATCATTAGATTGGTGGATTGCATTCAGGTGTTACAGTCATATCAAATAGGGAGAATTGTCCAAAAAATTATGAACTTATTGTACGGCTGTCAATTCAGTCCTAAACCTTTCAATTGTATTAATTTAATATCCATTTTAGTTCTAAACCTTTTAAAGATTTGCCAATTTAGTCATTCCGATCAATTTTTCCTCACTTATTATGACCTGGAGAGCTTTGTATCCTGGAGTCTTCCCCACTTCTTATGACCCGGAGAGCCTTGTATCCTGGAGTCTTCCTCACTTCTTATGACCCGGAGAGCTTTGTATCCTGGAGTCTTCCTCACTTTTTATGACACGAAGAGCCTTGTATCCTGGAGTCTTCCTCACTTCTTATGACCCAGAGAGCCTTGTATCCTGGAGTCTTCATCACTTCTTATGACCCGGAAAGCTTTGTATCCTGGAGTCTTCCTCACTTATTATGACCCGGAGAGTTTTGTATCCTGGAGTCTTCCTCACTTCTTATGACCCGGAGAGCTTTGTATCCTGGAGTCTTTATCACTTTTTTATGATCCGAAGAGCCTTATATCCTAGAGTCTTCCTCACTTCTTATGACCCGGAGAGCCTTGTATCCTCGAGTCTTTCTCATTTCTTATGACCCGGAGAGCCTTGTATCCTGGAGTCTTCATCACTTCTTATGACTCGGAGAGCCTTGTATCCTGGAGTCTTCATCACTTATTATGACCTTAGGAGAGCCTTGTATCTTGGAGTCTTTCTCACTTCTTATGACCTAGGGAGCTTTGTATCTGGAGTCTTCCCCACTTCTTATGACCAGGAGAGCCTTGTATCCTCGGGAGTCTTCCTCACTTCTTATGACCCGGAGAGCTTTGTATCTTGGAGTCTTCCTCACTTTTATGACCCGAAGAGCCTTGTATCCTGGAGTCTTCCTCACTTCTTATGACCCGGAGAGCCTTGTATCCTGGAGTCTTCCTCACTTCTTATGACCCGGAGAGCTTTGTATCCTGGACTCTTCATCACTTCTTATGACCCGGAGAGCTTTGTATCATGGAGCCTTCATCACTTCTTATGACCCGGAGAGCTTTGCATCCTGCAGTCTTCCTCACTTCTTATGACCCGAAGAGCTTTGTATCCCGGAGTCTCCCTCCCATCTTATGATCTGGTAGGCTTCTGTAGCCCGGAGTCTTTCTTCATCTTATTGGCAAGACGTGCTTTCATAGTTATGAATCTTTTTTGTCGACCTGACGCATGCCTATGCACTCAGGGTCTCTCTACTACATAAATAATTTAGGTGTCTTTTGTCTTTGAATGCAACCTCTTCGAGACAACATTCAAAGAGGGGCAAATTTGTTGACACCTAATTTTTGTTTTCATGTACAAAAAAATTATTAGAAAAAGAAAAATAACAAAACCACAAAAGAAAAAGAAAAATAACAAAACAACAAAAAAATGCAGCTTTTTCCCTTGTGCGGCCCAAGCCCGTTTTCCCTTTGGTTGGCCCACGCCAGCCTTCTCCTTCCTCCACCTTCGCATTTGAAACCCTAGAGAAAAATAGAGGGGGGTGGGAACGAAGAAAAGAGTAAGAAAAAGCTGGAGGGAGGGGACCATGAGGGAGGCAGCTCGGCAGAGAGAGAGAGAGTCAAAGAAGACTCGCCGTCGTCGTCCCTACCATTCGTCGCCATCCACCCCGGAACCCAGATCCGAAGAAACGGAGGGGAGGAGGGTAGCGGCGGCGCTGCCCGACGCCATCCTCGCCGCTACCTTCCTCACCACCTCAACCCGACGCTAGCCACAACCCGACGCCGTCCAAGCCCCCTCGCTGCAGCCTGTGCCATCACTCGCCCGTCACCGCCTCAACTGTTGCTAGGAGCCGCGATCTTGTCGCAACCGCCGTCTCCGCCAGTCGCCGTTGCTCCCCTCAACCACGACCCTATCTTGTCTGCGACCTCTGCTGGATGCCGCGTCGCCGTTCCGCCATCCGCACTTGCAAACCGCGAGATCCCCGCAAAGCTATCGCTGCCCTTGCTCCGCCCGTGATCTAGTCGTCCGATGCCGCTCCTCCGCCCGCGACAACCCGCCGTGCTCGCTTGTAGCTCAACGCCGCTGCCCCGATGCAGCGGATCCCAGGCCGGCCGCCGCGTCTTCGCCTTTGCTTCTCCGCGCCGCCGCGTCTCCGCATCTGCTCCGCCGCACCGCCATGCCGTCAAGCCCGCCGGCGCGTTGTCGCGCTGCCAAGCAAACCCTAGGTTTCAGCCCAAAACCGGGTCGGGCACGGGTCGCGAACCGGGTAGGGTTTCTATCCACGTGGGCTTGTCGTAGTGGGCCATCCGCCTTTGGGTTTGGGCTAGTTTAGTATGGGCTTGTGGGCTAGTTTAGTATAGACTTGTGGGCCTGCTTTGTTTTAAAAGAGAGGAGAGGAATTCTTGGGCTGGGCCTATGCTTCGGGCCCACTGGGCCGAACTCGGGTCCGGTCGTGGGCAGACCCGACCCGATCCGCGTTGACCGGGTCGGGTCGGGTCGAGCCGAACCCGATCGGTTCAGTTTTTTTTAAATCAAAAATTAATTTAAAAATTTAATTCAAAAAATATTTTCAAAAAAAAAATTCAAAAAATTCTATTAAAAAAATTTAAAAATTAAAAAATTAATTAAAACAATTTCGAAAATCCAAAAAAATATTTAAAAATTAGAAATTAGTTATTTTGCTTTAAAAAAATTTTTAAAAAATTGAAACAATTTAAAACAATTTCGAAAGTCCAAATAAAATTTTAAAAATTAGAAATTAGTTATATTTCATTTTTTAAAAAAATTAAAAAAAAAATTAAAAATTTCGAAAATCCAAAAATGATGGGGTTTGATTAGGACTTGCCATGTATTGCCATTTTAGTGTAATTAGACCTTTATGTGCTCGTATGTTGATTACGTTACATGTTTTATTTGCATATCTAATTATGTTTGATTGCATGTGTTTAATTTTATGGCAATTAGGATCTTGATAGTTATGATTATTACTTTAATGATTGCGCACCTGCATGATCACCTCATATGTTAGTGGATAAGTATAAAATCAATTCAAACTGCCTGCCAAAAATCATTTTGTTAAAATGAACAAGATTAGGTACCGAAATGGCACTAATTGGTTAATTAGTGTAATCAAGTCCCCGAACCTAGATTCTCTGGTTGCGTAGGAAGTGAGGTATACTCCCATGCCTCGCTTGGTTTCTAGCCGACCCCAATAGGCTAGTGGCGACTCCTTTTGTGCAAAATTTCTTAAGAATATCCCAACGTCACGCAGGGTATGGGCTTGGGAGAGCTCGTGCCTAATCATGGGCCTTAGGCCCGTCCTTAGGCAATACCCCTAAACCTGTTCCCTCACCCTGAGGGTAGGTCGCGACAGCTTGGCGACTCCGCTGGGGAGTTGGTTTTGAACCTTAGAGGACTTAGGCCAGAATTAATCTTGTTTAAAAAAAAATATTTTTGTTTGGCAGCGAGGATTCTAGGTACGTCCCTAACATTAAATGTGTTAAATGTTTTTGCAGAATGGGAGGTATAAGGGGAAGTGTTTGCTCACCTTTGTCTTGCAGGGAGGTGTTGGAATGTATGGTTTATTTTTTATGTACGGAGTGCTGTTTGTTTATAAATTGTTGTGCATGTATCTTTTGCATTGCACTACACCATAGCACACACAACTTGCCGCCGGACCTGGGTTGCATAGGATCATTTAGGATGGTGTTGAGGTGGATACCACTTCGACTACAATCGCGTAGTACAAGTTGCCCACCTCTACCCCGAAATTTCTTTCTTCATGTCGAAGGTACCCACCCCGGTCTGTGAGTATGTGACACGGGTCGGTTCTTTGACGAAACCGGAGTTATGGGTAACCCAACCTAACCACAACCTTGTTGGTTCAGTCCTGTGATCCTATGGCTCCATTTTGGGCTGTATAGAGTAGAAATCGAACCACATTCCATGTGCATGTCTATGTGATTGAAAAAAAAAAGCATAAGACAAAGGTCGGCACCCATTGTAAGTATCATTTCCTTTTTTTATTTGCTCATTTTGTATTGCTTTTTCATCTTGAAATTTGCGGAAATCAATCGAATGCCCTCGGTGATGCAAGCTTATGATTGAAAAATTGACATTCACTTTTGACAAGTGAGCATTTGAATGCAAGTTCTAAACATTTTGATTTGGCCCTGTTGAACACATGGTTTTGTTTAAATTTCTAGTTAGGGGCTCAAAATCATTTCGAAAAAAGAAAGAAAGAAAAACTTTCAAGTTGTGATTATATTGGGACACAAATTGAAATTGCATTTTTTATCAAATTTTCTCATTCTCACATTTTGGGACTATAACGCAAATCATTTTGTGTACAAATTTCTCAAAATAGAAGTCACTTCATTTTTTTTAAGAGTAAAATCACAAATCAATCTTTTAAAAATCAATGTCATTTTGCATAAGAAACTTTTGGAATAAAAGTGGACATTCGATCGATGGCCGTGGATTGATAATTTTAATGATGTCTTTTCTTATAATAAAATCTTGGCGAAATACTAAAATCTCGTAACAAGGATTGTGGGGCATGTATCGTCGCCTCGATTTTATTGTAAGAAGCAACCTCATTAAGATATCATTTTCTCTCATTCACGTATTGACATTGTCATCTTTTTGCAGGTTATGTGTAATGTTCCATGAAATTCTCATGTGTGACCACATAGAGAAGTGAATTCAAGAACTAGGACAAGAGTTGATTTTTACTTTCATTTGTGCAAGTGTTTCTTGTATTTTATTATTGTCTTTACTCTTGTTAAGAGTTGTGTTTTCCGTTTTGAGTTTTGATTGTGAATCCAATTAATGCCTTTGTAAATCATGCAACTCATTTTTTTATGATGGAATTCAATTTCACGAAAATCATCATTTAAAAAAAAAGAAGAAGATAAAAAAAAAAAAAAACAAATTCATAAGTGTTTCAAGTGAATCTTTACGTCTACCTTCCAAAATGAATTTCAAGAAAACTTTGCTTAAGGCCCTCTCTTCACAAAATCGCTTTCTCTGGTAGGACGATGAGTTTATTTGAGATTGACATTTGCTCATTCTAAAAGATAAAAGTGTAGACTCAGGGAACTTGAGGAGTAAGCATGCATCGAAGCATCCTCGGCACCAATTTTCCATAGAGGCGGAACGAAGTTGAATTCCATTCTGAGAAGTTTTGTTATTCGCAAATGCCTTAGATGCCAAAATAACCCATCGATCTCGTTCACTTTACATGATGAGACAAATGAAAGGAGTTGTCAAATATCCAAAAGGGCAAATTCAAAGGAAGAGTAAACTGTATCGATTTCAATTATTCATTTTGATGCCGTTTTGACTTGATTTTTCTTTTCATTGTCAAGGAGACATCAAGAGTACCAAGTTTTGTAATGTTTCAACAAATGCGATGGAGCATTATTAAGTCCTGTTCTTCCTAAACAAAGAATGATTCAAATGAAACGGATGCGCAATATTATTCCTTCCTCCATGAGAGATACATTGGGATGTTGATCAATCGACTTTGTAAAGGATGTAACTCGTTCCTAAACTTGATTTCTCTTCAGTATAAAAAACTAACATATCATTTTCTTTGGTATAGGACAGACTCGAACGGAACACAGGTTTGTCATATAAAGAGTGGGAGAACAACGTTTGATTTAAAGAAAAATCTCTCATTCATCCATCAATGAAGTGTGCTGGAACAACATTGCTAAATTCATCAAAAAGGATGTATCGTTCCTCATTTGAACCTAACTAAGAATGGAGATAACTTGTTTCATCTCTCCTTCTTACAGGGTGATATATAAAAAAGTTGCACCTTGACCATAGAAGCAGCGCCTTCCACCAAGGAATTAGGAAGACATCAAGCACTCAAAGGCGAATGCAAGGGAGTGGTATTGTCGAGTTACCAAATATCCACGAATCTAAATCCAAGAGATGTTAGTGCCCAAAAGATGAAAGCGAATGAAGGGTAATAATGTATCATTTCCAACATTTCATTCCCTAAAGATTTTTGCACTAACATATTCTTTAACATTCTTTACAGGGTTACGGGTCACCATGACGCAGCTAAGTACCCTTCTCAAAAAAAAATTATTTTTTATTTTTTTAAGTAAAAAAAAAAGAAAAAAATGGAGAATTTCCATTAAAAAAGAACCTGTTGCGCTTTCCTAGAGAAAAAAAATGAAATGAATAATTGAGAAAAAAATTACAAACCTTTTGAGCATCATTTTTATCCCAAAATTGTTTTCTCGTTTTGTGAATTATTCATTTTGAATCAAATTTCCCTATGGAGATTGATCTATTTAGATGATCTCGATAGAGTGAGATGGAGACGTTAACCATGCCAAACAAGAAGTGCTTAAGATGAAGAAAGGCAAGCCCATTTCCAAACACATCCTTTGAACACTTTCAAGAGTTGAGTGAAAAATAACATTCTCTTAGGACGGAGGATCCATTCGCATTGAGCGTGAAGATCGAAATGATAAAGGCATTTCCTTCATCAATCCCAAACGCCAAGCTAACATATTGCTAGCCCTTCAAGCCAAATAAGAGATGATCCTCCAAAATACCCCCTATCGAGGACATGACCCGAAATTGGGGCAGCATAGGAGGTTACAATCGTGTTGTAAAGCAAAAGATTGGGAAAGATCCTATTACTTTCACTTGAATCAATCTTCTGGTGATAGCTTCAAAGGAATTCTCATTAGATCTTGACTCATCCCAAAGTGAAGAAGAGCATTTCCTTCTCTACCCAAACACATATCCATTGCTTTAACCAATTTGGGCCTAATTATTCATTTGTAAACCCCGAGCGGTGATCATCTCCCTTCACTGGGGCAAGGCATGAGAATTGACCAAATACAATTGAGAGTCACGAGAAAATGTGAAAAGCATCTTGAAAGTCATAAGAGCTCAAAGAGTTCAAAGAGCAAAAAGTTCTACAAACTAGGGGGCATGAAAAAGCAGTGTGCCTGGTAAAAGCAAAGCCAATGCCCGTTAAGAAAAAAAAAAAAGAAGCCAAATGTTGCATCTTATGTGGAAAAAAAATTATCAAAGTCCAAGTGCTTTGCAAAAAAAAAAAAAAAAATCATCACAAGGGCAAAGGACATTAGAGAAAGGAGCAAAGCTCCCATGCATAAAAGATTAGTTAAGGGACTTTCGAGATGCGTTGTATTTCAAAAGCCAAATGATTTGGAAATGTCAAGTGACCTGGTCATGATGTCATGATGATCACCAACTCTTAAAAACCCTCTTGAAAATTTTAAGCCTTTCGAGCCTCTCTAAGCCAACATTACAACCCTCTTCCGAAGTCTCTTCGATTGGGATGTTTTGAGTGAAAATGAGAATACCACCAATAAGCTCTTGCTTGAAGGAGTGGAAGTAATTTTATCTTGTCTCATCTTCCAAGCTCTCGACTTGTAAAGCCGATGAAGATAGTGACAAATGTTCCTTTGTTGGCCTCAAAGCAATAATTTCTTTGTGTAAGCCCTAACCGAGCCTATATTGCGGTCCTTTCAAAAGACCTTTTTGATCGATTAGATTGTGCTCATTGCGAATGTTTCTGGAAGCCTTCAACGTAGGTTATGTGAGATACCTTTAGCAACCAATTATCTCCCACATGAATGGATGGGATCAAGTAGCCATTTTATTAAGAGTGTGTGAGAAACCCTTTCTGACTAAGAAGCTTTAGTTTGGCATGCTTAATGAACCTTTTTATCGAGTCGTAGCCATTCTGATAAGAACTTGTCTCCTAGAGAATTTGATGATTAATGATATATCCATGAGCAAGATGACAATTTTGCGTCACATGAGGTTGACGAACATCGAATGTTTTCTAAAGCAGTCGGACTTAGCTTGATTATTTTGTTCAACTATTGCTGCAATTTGCCAATACATCTCTTGATGACATCTCTAATGACATTTGCTTAAGTTGAGTTTGACAGGATTCATCAGTGAAGCCATGCAGTTTTCTAAGGGGTTAGCGAGTGCTTCCCTAAAAACCAAAGGTTCATGGTCAGCCTTAAACCATGCCATCTCCAAAGGTTTATGGTTAACCTTAAACCATGTCATTTCCAAGATTGGTGGGTTCATCCGTAAACCATACTTGTTTGCCTCTTAATCGAAATCCCTTCGTACACGGTGAGACTATCATTCAGTCGAAACTCATTCGTACACGATGAAACCTACCTCTCAGTCAAAACTCGTTCGTACACGGTGAGACTATTATACCCAATCAAAACTCGTTTTTACACAATGAGACCTTAGTCATTCCCCTTCTTCTTATGACCCGGAGAGCTTTGTATCCTGGAGTCTTCTCCCATTGTCATGACCCGGAGAGCTTTGTATCCTAGAGTCTTCCGCACTTCTTATGACCCGGAGAGCTTTGTATCATGGAGTCTTCATCACTTCTTATGACCCGGAGAGCTTTGTATCCTGGAGTCTTCCTCACTTATTATGACCTGGAGAGCTTTGTATCCTGGAGTCTTCCCCACTTCTTATGACCCGAAGAGCCTTGTATCCCGGAGTCTTCCTCACATCTTATGACCCGGAGAGCTTTGTATCTTGGAGTCTTCCTCACTTTTTATGACCCGAAGAGCCTTGTATCCTGGAGTCTTCCTCACTTCTTATGACCCGGAGAGCCTTGTATCTGGAGTCTTCATCACTTCTTATGACCCGAAAGCTTTGTATCACGGAGTCTTCCTCACTTATTATGACTCGGAGAGCTTTGTATCTGGAGTCTTCCTCACTTCTTATGACCCGGAGAGCTTTGTATCCTGGAGTCTTTATCACTTTTTATATCCCGAAGAGCCTTATATCCTGGAGTCTTCCTCACTTCTTATGACCGGAGAGCCTTGTATCCTGGAGTCTTCCTCATTTCTTATGACCCGGAGAGCCTTGTATCCTAGAGTCTTCATCACTTCTTATGACCCAGAGAGTCTTGTATCCTGGAGTCTTCATCACTTATTATGACCCGGAGAGCTTTGTATCATGGAGTCTTCATCACTTCTTATGACCCGGAAAGCTTTGTATCCTGGAGTCTTCCTCACTTATTATGACCGGAGAGCTTTGTATCTGGAGTCTTCCCACTTCTTATGACCCGAAGAGCCTTGTATCCGGAGTCTTCCTCACATCTTATGACCCGGGAGAGCTTTATATCTTGGAGTCTTCCTCACTTTTATGACCCGAAGAGCCTTGTATCCGGAGTCTTCCTCACTTCTTATGACCCGGAGAGCCTTGTATCCTGGAGTCTTCATCACTTCTTATGACCCGGAAAGCTTTGTATCCTGGAGTCTTCCTCAATTATTATGACTCGGAGAGCTTTGTATCTGAGTCTTCCTCACTTCTTATGGAGAGCTTTGTATCATGGAGTCTTTATCACTTTTATGATCCGAAGAGCCTTATATCCTAGAGTCTTCCTCACTTCTTATGACCCGAGAGAGCCTTGTATCTGGAGTCTTCCTCATTTCTTATGACCAGGAGAGCCTTGTATCCTGGAGTCTTCATCACTTCTTATGACCCGGAGAGCCTTGTATCCTGGAGTCTTCATCACTTATTATGACCCGGAGAGCCTTGTATCCTGGAGTCTTTCTCACTTCTTATGACCTAGGGAGCTTTGTATCCTGGAGTCTTCCCCACTTCTTATGACCCGGAGAGCCTTGTATCCTGGAGTCTTCCTCACTTCTTATGACCCGGAGAGCTTTGTATCTTGGAGTCTTCCTCACTTTTAATGACCCGAAGAGCCTTGTATCCTGGAGTCTTCCTCACTTCTTATGACCAGGAGAGCCTTGTATCCGGAGTCTTCCTCACTTCTTATGACCCGAAGAGCTTTGTATCTGGACTCTTCATCACTTCTTATGACCCGGAGAGCTTTGTATCATGGAGCCTTCATCACTTCTTATGACCGGAGAGCTTTGTATCCTGCAGTCTTCCTCACTTCTTATGACCCGGAAGAGCTTTGTATCCCAGTCTCCCTCCCATCTTATGATCCGGTAGGCACGTAGCCGGAGTCTTTCTTCATCTTATTGGCAAGACGTGCTTTCATAGTTATGAATCTTTTTGTCGACTGACGCATGCCTATGCACTCGGGGTCTCTCTACTACATAAATAATTTAGGTGTCTTTTGTCTTTGAATGCAACCTCTTCGAGACAACATTCAAAGAGGGGCAGCTGTTGACACCTAATTTTTGTTTTCATGTACAAAAAAATTATTAGAAAAAGAAAAATAACAAAACCACAAAAGAAAAAGAAAAAGGACAAAACAACAAAAAAATGCAGCTTTTTCCCTTGTGCGGCCCAAGCCCGTTTTCCCTTTGGCTGGGCCCACGCCAGCCTTCTCCCTCCTAGACCTTCGCATTTGAAACCCTAGAGAAAAATAGAGGGGGTGGGAACGAAGAAAAGAGTAAAGAAAAGCTGGAGGGAGGGGACCATGAGGGAGGGCTCTCAGAGAGAGAGAGTCAAAGAAGACTCGCCGTCGTCGTCCCCTACCGTTCGTCGCTGTCCACCCCGGAACCCGGATCCGAAGAAACGGAGGGGAGGAGGGTAGCGGCGGCGCTGCCCGACGCCATCCTCACCGCTGCCTTCCTCACCACCTCAACCCGCCGCTAGCCACAACCCGACGCCGTCCGAGCCCCCTCGCTGCAGCTGTGCCATCACTCGCCCATCACCGCCTCAACTGCTTTGCTAGGAGCCGCGACGGCTGCCGCAACCGCCGTCTCCGCCAATCGCCGTTGCTCCCCTCAACCGCAACCCTGTCTCGTCTACGACCTCGCTGGACGCCGCGTCACCGTTCCGCCATCCGCACTTGCAAACCGCGAGATCCCCACAAAGCTGCTGCTGCCCTTGCTCCGCCCGTGATCTACTCGTCCGATGCCGCTCCTCCACCCGCGACAACCCGCCGTGCTTTGCTTGTAGCTCGCGCCGCTGCCCCGACGCGCGGATCCCGGAGCCGGCCGCCGCGTCTTCACCCACCTTCGCCGCGCCGCCGTTGTCGGTGCCGCCCGGGTGAGCAAACCCTAGGTTTCAGCCCAAAATCGGGTCGGGCACGGGTCGCGAACCGGGTAGGGTTTCTATCCATGTGGGCCTGTCGTAGTGGGCCATTTGCCTTTTGGGTTTGGGCTAGTTTAGTATGGGCTTGTGGGCTAGTTTAGTATAGACTTGTGGGCTGCTTTGTTTTAAAAGAGAGGAGAGAGAAATTCTTGGGCTGGGCCTATGCCGGGCCCACAGGCCGAACCCGGGTCCGGTCGGAGACCGGACCCGATCCGCGTTGATCGGGTCGGGTCGGGTCGGGTCGAGCCGAACCCGAACCGGTTCACTTTTTCTTTTTCTTTTTAAATCAAAAATTAATTTAAAAATTTTAAAATTCAAAAAATGTTTTAAAAAAATTCAAAAAAATCTATTAAAAAATTTTAAAAATTAATTAAAACATTTTCGAAAATCCAAAAAATATTTAAAAATTAAAAATTTCGAAAATCCAAAAATGATGGGGTTTGATTAGGACTTGCCATGTATTGCCATTTTAGTGTAATTAGACCTTTATGTGCTCGTATGTTGATTACGTTACATGTTTTATTTGCATATCTAATTATGTTTGATTGCATGTGTTTAATTTTATGGCAATTAGGATCTTGATAGTTATGATTATTACTTTAATGATTGCGCACTGCATGATCACCTCATATGTTAGTGGATAAGTATAAAATCAATTCGAACTGCCTGCCAAAAATCATTTTGTTAAAATGAACAAGATTAGGTACCAAAATGGCACTAATTGATTAATTAGTGTAATCAAGTCCCCGAACGTAGATTCTCTGGTTGCGTAGGAAGTGAGGTATACTCCCATGCCTCGCTTGGTTTCTAGCCGACCCCAATAGGCTAGTGGCGACTCCTTTTGTGCAAAATTTCTTAAGAATATCCCAACGTCACGCAGGGTATGGGCTTGGGAGAGCTCGTGCCTAATCATGGGCCTTAGGCCCGTCCTTAGGCAATACCCCTAAACCTGTTCCCTCACCCTGAGGGTAGGTCGCGACATCGCTGACATGACGATTTAATCAAAGCTAGCTGTCCTACATGATGTTGATCACTTATGTGGCTTTTTAACAATATTTTTTAATTTTTTGCATTTTTTTCTTTTCCTTTTTTTTATCCCTTTCTGACCCTTGCGTAGGGCAACCCTTGCCCTTGCTCAACCTCCACCAGGCATCAACCATTGATGGTTGGGGAAGGAAAAAAAGGAAAAAAGAAATTACAAAAAAGTAAGGAAAAAGGAAAAAGGAAAAAAATTAGAAATATAAAAAAATTATAAAAAGTATTCACGTTAGCGTTAGCTGTGTCATGTACGATAACCAGTGCTATTAGACCGCCATGTTAATGATTTCTAGAAAAAATTGGCTGGAATGACTAAAATGACAAATCGTTAAAAGGTTTATGATTAAATTAGCACAATTAAAAAATTTATGACTAAATTGGTAAGTTAATAAAAAATTTATGACTAAGTTGGCACAATTAAAAAATTTAATATTGAATTAATCGTCATATAATAGATTTAAGACTTTTTGGACAATTTTCCCTATCAAGTATAATTCCAACCCTAGATGCAGTGACTTTATTTTTATCCCGTCGCAATTTATTAATCCAAGCACATGTTATTATTTACATTGCACGATATAACATGTTTGAGGCTCTCTATTTGAACTGAACATGCAAAAACAATTTCAAATAAACATAAAGTGAAAATGCGTAACAATGTATTATGTGATGCAAATAATAAATTAGCATACCCAATAAATTTATGTGTCTAAACTTACGTTGCACCCGTTGAATAGATTGTAGAAGTCGACCCGCACACACAACGTTCATAATCCATTTATAAACTGCTTAACTTATTTATAAATGGCTTAATTAAACGTAATTCTACCATATTCAACTACGTAGTGAACATGTATGTAAAAGGGTCGTTTCATAGTTTGTTAGCTCCAACCATCCTAATTTGGAGCTCCTGATCCCAGATTTATTCGACTTGATACTCAAGAAAAACATGGAGCTATTTGCAATGACCGACTCCAACGGGGGCAATGTATTCCATTTCGCAGCTCACCTGAATCACGCCTGGGTATTCGAATTCTTCGACCAGAAACTGAATATTTGACCCGATAACGGGACATGAATGGAGATCTCCCCATTCATATTGCAAGCAGGATGGGTTATGTTGAACATATCGAGAAGCTAAGGAAAGTATCACTTTTGCCAAATGGGCAAGGGCAAAACAAGCAAGGGCGAAACATTCTTCATATCACCACAAAATATGGTAGAGTCTCCGTGGTGAGATATATACTCAGCGATCCAATTCTAAGGATAATGTTAAATGCACAAGATAATGATGGAAATACAGCTTTGCACTTGGCTGCGATGCATTCACAGCCCGCTGCTTTGATTGATCTTGTGCGGACTGACGGAATTCTACCAAGCATGTTCAACATCAAATGCTTGCTCGCTGTTGACATTGCTCGACGATGACACAAGGCAAAGGGGTATAACATTTGGCATGTAGGTAACATGAACAGTCACTATTTTATTTATTAAGTTACTGGAGATTTCGTAGACTAATGCATTAGTTAAGGCAGATCTTGTATTCAAATCATTATGTCTCCCAGGCCAACTAGAGAGTAGAAGCATTGATCAAATTTCTAGAATAGCCGAGACTCCTCTCGGATAAGTGTTCTGCAAGTCCCTAATTTAGTC
The DNA here is from genome assembly GCF_016545825.1 of Eucalyptus grandis. Lineage (NCBI taxonomy): Eukaryota > Viridiplantae > Streptophyta > Magnoliopsida > Myrtales > Myrtaceae > Eucalyptus > Eucalyptus grandis. Next base: position 6,583,223 of record NC_052612.1, read on the forward strand.
TGGATAGGAGGTAATTAAAATTTGTGATCATGAATTTCTCTGCAGTTAGAAACAAGTAAAGTGTCTTTCATAACACGGAGATAACAATTTATATATTTCGTTTAATTGAGCCTCTGAATACGGTCATGAATAAAAAGGCAGGGTTGTCAAGGTTGCATTCTGTTTTTCATAAAAAGCCAGGGGTCAATGTGGCAAATTTGAACGCTCCAAATGTAGCACAATCTCATAACATTATCATTTTTTCGACCTATGAAATGATTGGCCGCATAGATTCCATTCATGCCTCTTTTCTCGTCTAAAAAGAACTTGGTAATTTTGTGCTAATTCTTCAAAAAGCGCAGAAACTGCATCTTTAGTAGCCAACGTTTCCAGAGTTCATTCCCGTTATCGATATGGTATAAGTTTGTTCTTATTTTCCTTTTTACATGCTTCCGATCTCAGCAATTGGCATACCTGGCGTTGCTTTGCTCGCTCGCGAGAAAAGGTCCACTTGGAAACCAAGAGTTATTCCTAGTTAGAGCGAAAGCTCGAGATGAAGAGTTATCAGTAGTCCGCTCGCGCAAAAAGCATGCCGAGCAGGGACATCGTCAAGGATTACATCAATTCCCGTATGGTGGTGGCAACGCTTGTGGCCACAGTGACTTTCGCAGCTGGTTTTGCAGTTCCCGGAGGATTTAACAGCTCGGACACAGCCTCCAAAGATGAGCGGGGCATGGCTACGATGCTGGACAATAAAATGTTCCAAGCTTTCGCGATTTGCAACACCATCGCGATGTTCTGCTCAATAACTGTGGTCGTCAACCTCATCTGGGCGCAGATAGTTGATGTCGACGCTGCAGTCGCTGCATTCGAGCGCACAACGCTACCACTACAAATTGCACTCCCGGCGATGTCCACCGCTTTCTTAACTGGTGTCACCTTGACCATTGGCAAACTCCCGTGGCTTGCTAACACCATATTTTATTTGGGACTCGTTTTCCTCCTCATTATCTCATTTGCTAACTTGTTAGGGGAGCCTCTCATCTTTAAAATCCTCGGTCATCCTCTCCGTCGACTAACATTCTGGCTTATTCTCGCTTACATTTATTTGTGGAGAGTTGAGACGTACATTTATGATGACGATGACGCGAAAGATAACAGAAGGGAGAAGAAGACCTTCGCTAGTCGGCCTGTGGATGTTGCCGGTGAATCAAGGACTGATGACTCGGCGAAAGCAAAATGTGAGGATGCGTTACATCCTCCAAGTCACTGATTTGAATTGATCATTCCATATTATCTGCAATATGTAGTAATAATATATGTTTTCCTTGGTGAGTGAGACTCACTTTACGGTTGCTTTCCTTTATGTCAGATCAAAGGTGATTGTTAATGTATGTAAGCTAAACCATGTGTTTCTCTAATAACTTAAACTTATTAGAATTGTTGGATATAATTCCATCAAATTTCATATGTTATTAAAGCAGATGTTCTAAGTTCAAACATTTTCATGTCCTATTTGCTTCATCTATTATGTGTTCTCATGTTTCAATCTTAGATCAAGTCAAGTTTACAAGTGAAGATGAGTATAAAAGTATTTGTATTAAAGCATTTGAATTGAACATCGCATTCGCCTTTCCATCATGTGATTAAACATTACGTTATTCATGGAGGGGATTCTGAAGGACTTGGGGCTGCAGAAGATTGGATTTCCCGAGGAAAGCTTCGGGGCAAGCTCGTGACGAGGTATCTTGATTTGATGTGAACCATCACTGTAAGGTCTATTTAACTTTTGTTTTTTATTTTACATGATCACTTATTTTTTTTCTCTTGATGTGCAGTCCTAAGCATGAGGCTTTTATGCAAGACAGCAAGAAATTTGAGCTTTTCATCACAACTGCTCCCATACCAGATTTGAATGACAAGCTTATTGTCTTTGGACGGGTAATCAAGGGACAAGATGTGGTACAGGTAATTTCACATCTCTGTTCAAGAGTTACTTGTTTTTTATTCCAATTAGAGAAATAACTGTGCAATTGGCCCATTATGTTTGTTTTCTACCAGGAAATTGAAGAGGTGGATACAGATGAACGACATCGGCCCAAGTCCAATATATTGATAAAAGACGTAATTCTCAAACGTGAAGTATGAAGCTTTAGCCAAACTGGTGCCATGTGTTTTTAACACGTGCTTCCCTGAGATTTTGCTAACCAGGATACATGTTTTCTGAGGCAGACCACATTCCTCAGGACTGTTGTTTTATCTTCTCCGACAGGTGTATTACTTGCTTTGTTGTTTTCAGGGATCTTTTGGATTTGTAGCGCTTTTCTTTTTTTCTTTTTGTTCCTTTTTTGGGTGGGGACGATTTGTGGTAGGGATTAGTTTCTCTTTTCAGTAAAAATTACATGGAGCTTTAATTTGTGGAGGGTGCGGGAATGCAGAGTTAGGTTCAGCATTACCCGAACAATGTGCTGCTGCATCTTTTTGCTTGTAATTTTATCGCTATATTCTATTAAGTTCTTAGTTCTTTCTAGATATGACTGTGAAACCACAGAATTCTTATGTTGCCTCCTTGCTGTGGAAAATATCTATCGGAACCTGCTTTGCAATTTTAGTTTTTAAGGAGGAATTATTTATTTTTTATTTATTTTGTCTGTAAGCTCTTCAATGGAGCGAATGGAGTAAGGATGCGTTTGGTTCGGCATTTGGAAAGCTCATTGGGAAAATACAAAGCAGTTTAGCCTAAAGGGCTTTGAAAGAAATGCAAAAACTATTTGGTAAATTCTGCTTTAAAAAGCAACTTTGAGATAAATGCCGTTTGGTAGAAAACACATTTGCAAAGCCCCTTTGATGATTAATCTAAATATTTTAATTTTTATTTGTTTAAAATTAAAAAAATAATGTTTGCAACTTGTTTAATTTATATTTGAAAACAATGTTAAAGATGTTGTATAAACAATTTTATTAAAATTAAAATTCCTTTTTTTTTTTTTTTGCTAAAAACATCAAATGGAAAAAATTTACGTGCTCTCTTTCTCAATTACAATAAGAATACTTCCATTACAATAAAAAAATTATAACATATGCTTTAAGGAAAGAAGCTCATTATCCTTAAAAATTACAAATATCCTTAATTACTTCCTAAATTCATAGCTATTTAATCACGTAAACGTGCCATATCATATGGTACATCATCATTTGAAATATTACCCTCCTCATTTACATCATCAGGATCAGTTATATATATATTGGGATCCAAATCCATTCTAGCAAAATGTGCATCATTCAAGGCATTTCTTCATATATAATTGTACAAAGTCATCGTTGCTATCACAATTTTCACTTGTTTTGTATATGGATAACTTGGCATACTCTTTAAAATCTTCCACTTCTTCTTCAATACGCCAAAGCTCGCTCAATTTCTGACTGTAGTGAGGAGTGAGCACGATTGAACACTTCTTTATAATCCGTCGGTTGAGGACCCCATTGAAACTCAGGTAAATGATATCTAATTTTTTATATGGCCCCAAATAACCCGTGGGATTTGGATGTGCAGCATCAATCAAATAATATTTACCTACACAAAAAAGTTGTAAATTTAATTGACATATAACACGTACATATATTAATGCGTAAAAACCATTAATTAATGAACATTTTGGAAGATGAGGAAATTGTAAATCATGTCTCCTAATGGCTTCACAAAAGATATAAGTATTATGAGCTGTTCCCTCCCAACCGGCCCACACATAAGTAAATTCCATGTTAAAATTACACAAGACCATCACATTTTGTGTCGATGTTCCTTTTCGACCAATAAAACAAAGCTGCTCGCTCATAGGTACCACCGCTGGAATTTGAAAGCGGATGGGACTTGGCTCTGGTTCAGAATTATCAAGAAAATGGATTAGTTTAGTTGCTTATTACTTAATAAGTTTTGGTTCAACTTAGAGAGTCCATCATCCAAGGTCAGCCCAATTACATACGCGAGCTGTTCTTTGCTCCAAACTGCTTTCTAGTTAATGGGTCACGGAGATGTGTATGCTCCAACAAAACCTATTTCAACGTCTGATTTAGTGGCCCTTCCCTTATGAGCGTATATCTGTAATTGGAACTTCATCGAATCCATGGTTATGAGCCTTTTCTATGTGAGAGAGCTAGGAGCACTCGCTTAACCTTCAAAGTCAAAGGTAATAGCAGATGTAGCATTCTACTGAAGATGCAAAGTGCAGTGGGTGCAAATAACACTCTTTTCGAAGAGAATAATCAGATTTTTAAGGACTAATAATAATCTTGCCAGAGGATTATAAACAAAAAATAAATAAAAATCCGATTCTTGAATGGGTTTTAGTTGCAAAACTAGCAGTTCCACATAGCAAGCTGGTTTTATCACTTGAAGGGGCAAAGCGTGTTCGATTCGGGCCAGCTTATTTCTTTATAAACCAGCCTACTCACTGAAAAGAGGCAATTCTTGGCTTTGAGTCACAGCAAGCTGTGGCACGATATTGGTATCAATTGCAGCCTTGAGACATGCTATGCCGGATTTGTTCATTTCTCATAACTGCATTTACTCAAGTGAGATGCCATTCCAATTTCCACATTCTTTGCTTTAACAAATCAACACATTAGTTCTTAGCTCTCCTCAAGTAATCGGATACTTCTAAATTGAATAAAGTCACATTCTAACTGTATCTGAGAAACTTTTCAGAAGGGATTAGAGGTTCCTTCTTGTTTGTCTAAATCAATCTACTCAAGTTACCTTTGATTCCTACCCATCTTTGAGCATTTTTCACGGTGATCTTGCATATTAATTCCTCTATCCTGAAGCTATTTCGGGACAACAGCTCATCGAATTTCATGCAGGGCATAACATGACGTGTTGACCAGCTCAGATCTGATTGTTGTTTGGTGGATTATTTCTGCTAAGTGGCTTCAACTGGCTTTGAGTTTCAGTTCAGGCGTTTGGTTTCTAGTTTTAAGCTCCATCATGCGAAGCAATTTCTGTTCGCTCTCATGCCATTTTATGATATCCATGATGTTGATGAACTACTTGGCGTCTTCTCGTGAAATTTGTCATTGATTTTATTGCCATTCGTTTCACAATGGTGAACGCCATTTTTTTTTTTTTTTGGCTTTGCTGTAAATCTAATGTGGTAATCTCGGTACTTTGCTGCATTTTGCTGCATCATGCGTTGTAGTTGGGGCTTCAGTAGATTTTTGGATCATGCAGTGGTATTGATAATCGATATGATATGAAGAAACTATTTAAGCCGGTTCTTCTGCATACGATAATCCAGAGTACTTAACCTAAATAATCAAATTTTAATCCTCTGCTTAATCCATTAAGTTCATCTATGGGGCTTCAATTTGTACTTTTTAGGAGATAAAAGTGGGTTTTAGGAGGCGGGGAGTTGCATATGAGATGTGTTAGAAATTAAACCAAATTAATAAATGTCGTCAATCGACTACGAGTTGCTGATGTCAATGGAGAAGTTACTGATATTAATGGTTGTCAATGCCAATATTCTAGAATTTGATACCAATGATTTTGTTTGGTGAATTAATACGGATGACTGTCTGATGCTCGAGTTAATTAGATCCTTTATTGTAGCGTTGTTTTTGAGAAGTCTGTTCATATTTCTATTTCATGACTATTCATGTTTCTAAGTGTAATCAATGTTTTGTAAGTTCTTAGGATTTTATCACCTCAGAACATTAGTTATATTTATGAGTCATTTAGTTTAAGAGTTATGTGTGAAGCGTATAAAAGTCGAGTCCTGTAATTGTTTTCGATAAGGTGAAAGAAAGGTGAAATAAATAAAAAGGATATATGTCTCCTTCTCTTTTTTGTGTTGTGTTAGTGAGTGTTTCAGCTTTAAATTATCCCATCAAGATGTAGCATGTATTTGTCTGTTACAAAAACTTGAAATTTTCTAGTTTTGATGCCATATGAAATTATGAAGGGGCACTATTAGCTGTTATAGAAGTTTAGATAATTAGATGGATGCATTATTCAATACTTAATTGATATAATGTCTCTTTCACGACCCATGTTCCTTTTCAACAACTAGATTACTTGCACAGCTTGGGCTCAATGGACGAAAAGCTGTATAGAAAAGTGGAGGATGGTGGAATGAACAACTCGACTGCGGAGGAGGTAAAGAAAGATGAAGGAGGAACTTTACCGGAAGTGTCAAAGGATGAAAGGGATTCTGAAGAAGAAATCTAGAGAGGTTGACGGGAGATAATGAATAATGCATTGGCGGCTTCCACGGGGGGACAAGATCCGGCAAAAGCTTACGAATATGCTCGAAAACTGGCGATGTCATCCCAGTCGGCAAGGTTGACGAGTTCCTTTCCATGATCAATGTAAATGATCCATTGTTGCGGGACATCAATTGGTCTGCCGTTTTAAATTCCCGATTTGAATGCAACGAATCACTGCTCCATGCGGTAGCAGCAAACTTGAAGGACGACATCCTAAGGCTTCTGGTTGATTATGTTGGTGACCACCTCATAACCGCCCAAAATGATTGGGGAGATACCCCACTCCACTGGGTCGCTTCGTTGGGGGGATCTACTGGAGCTGCAGAGATGTTGATTCGCCGGGCAAGAGACCTCCCCAACGTCGAGGACAAGAACCTCCTCTTGAGGATGAAGAACAAACGTGGAAACACCGCTTTGCACGAAGCCGTGCGCAAAGGTCACGCCAACTTGGTGCGCTATTTGTTGAGCAAAGATTTGGAGCCCGTGTACTTGAAGAACGCGAGTGAGAAATCTCTCCTATACCTAGCCCTCGACATTAACGACTCCGCAATACATGAGGCTTTATTTTCACTCGCGTTGGAACCATCAAAAATAGAAGGCTTGCCGCCCATTCATGGTGCCATTATACGTTCATGATGCAGTACATACCTAAATCTGCTTATATGGAAATATATTTATCTATTTCTGAACTTACTCATCCCAAATCTGTGCAATAACTTTTTGCTCTTACCAGAACCCCTTACCAATTTTTACTTAAAATTCCCTACCATGCTTGTTAAAGTAGTTAGATACCCATCGGTTTAGCCGCATAATAAACAAATTATTCACATTAGAGCATAATAGATCGGCTTAAATATTACAAATACAACCATTTTGCTAGAAACTCATGTGTTGTCGATCTTTGATTAGAAAAGCTATAAAGTCCAAATATTTAAAATTGATGACCATGAAAATCTGGAATCTAAAAATGACGCCTTGTTTGAAGCAAATGAGAGCCATGAACCAAAATGAACAAATGAAAGTTCAAGGCATGAATTATGAACCGGTAGCAAACCTGTAGGCTGCGCAGGCATGCTTTTTCATTGGAAAAAGAGGAGGTGAAGGTTCCGTCACTCTCAGCAAATTGATGGAACATCGTTGTTGTGACAAACAGTCAATAGGTTTTGAAGAAATTAAGAAAAGTGGATTTAAATAAAGAAAGAAAGTTTTGATTTTTAAAAATAAATAAATACAGTTATCATAATCTTTGCAGAAAAAGCCAATACTGTAATCTAGCCTAAATTACCTTGACCATTAACAATATTGAGATAAAATTCATTAGACACTCGATAATCAATTATGTGGAATTTTTTGGCTGCTAATGCCATGGATCCCAAGTTTACTACTTGGAAAGCGCATGTTCATTGATCATGAGATGGTGGATTGCATTCAGGTGTTACAGTCATATCAGTTAGGGAGAATTGTCCAAAAAATTCTAAACTTATTGTACGGCTGTCAATTCAGTCTTAAACCTTTCAATTATGCTAATTTAATATCCATTTTAGTCCTAAACCTTTTAAAGATTTGTCAATTTAGTCATTCCGATCAATTTTTATCAGAAATCATTGACATGATGGTTTAGTCAAAGCTAGCCGTCCTACATGATGTTGATCGCTTATGTGGCTTTCTAACAATTTTTTTTTTTTTTTTTTTTTTTTTTTGCATTTTTTCCTTTCCTTTTTTTATCCCTTTTTCCCTCTGCCAGCCTCAAGCGAGGGTTGCCCTTCGACCCTTGCGTAGGGCAACCCTTGCCTTTGCTCAACCTCCACCGGGCATCAATAGTTGATGGTTGGTGAAGGGAAAAAGAAATTAGAAAAAACAAAGAAAAAAAGAAAAAGAAAAAGAAAAGGAAAGGAAAAAGGAAAAAAATTTAGAAATATAAAAAAATTACAACAATTATTCACATTAGCGTTGGCCGTGCCATGTAGGACAACCAGTGCTATTAGACTGCCATGTTAATGATTTCTAGGAAAAATTGGATGGAATGACTAAAATGACAAATCATTAAAATGTTTATGATTAAATTAGCACAATTAAAAGATTTATGACTAAATTGGCAAGTTATTAAAATTTTTATGACTAAGTTGGCACAATTGAAAGATTTAAGATTGAATTAATCGTCATATAATGGACAATTTTCTTTATCAAGTATAATTCCAACCCTAGATGCAGTGACTTTATTTTTATCTTGTCGCAATTTATTAATCCAAGCACATGTTATTATTTACATTGCACAACATAACATGTTTAAGGCTCTTTATTTGAACTGAACATGCAAAAACAATTTCAAATAGACATAAATTGAAATTGCGTAACAATGTATTATGTGATGCAAATAATAAATTAGCATACCCAATAAATGTATGTGTCTAAACTTACGTTGCGCCCGTTGAATAGATTGTAGAAGTCAACCCACACACACAACATTCATAATCCATTTATAAATGGCTTAACTTATTTTTTATGATACAATTAAACCTAATTCTACTATATTTAACCACCTAGTGAACATGTATGTAAAAGGGTTGTTTCATAGTTTGTCAGCTCATAATTCTAATAAGCACTTTGGAAACTATACAAAAGATCCCATTGAAATTGGATTTACTATATATTTCTTATTCTTACTGTCCATAAAAATCCTTTTATAAAGTACTACTGATTGAAATCTCATAATAACAGTTCAGTTTATTCTTCATTGAATGTAAAAGTAGATGACATTGTGGAATGAATCGAGCCTTGCCATGGGCTTTTGTAGATAGGCACTTTAGTTAGTTTATCATGGTAGGCACTTTTTTTTTTTTTTTTTAAGGTTCATATCAATTAAATGAGGTAAGGTTATTTCTTTAAATCTAGTAATATTCTTTCACTCGGGAAAATTATCCAAAAATTCCTAAACCTATTACACTTTTACCAATTCAATCCTAAACCATTCAATTTTGTCAATTTAATCATAAACATTTTCATTTTTTGCTAATTGAGTTAATCCGACTAATTTTGATCGGAATTCATTAACGTTGATAATTTTTAATAATATTTTAATACTTTTTGAAAATTTATACATTTTTCATTTTTTCTTATTTTTTCTTTTTTCTATCTTCCCCATTTTCTTCTTCCTTTTATCGATGGCCAGCTACCAATCACAATCTATGGCCGGCTACCAGCCAAGGCTGGGTGAGCTAACCTTGTCTTGCAAGTGATGCCTGGCTAGGCGAGGCCAAGCCTCAACAAGGGTCAACCTCCCCTAGGTTAGGCAAGACCAACCCTCGCCCAAATTGGGGAGGGTGAGCCCCCTTGCTCGGCCACGTCTTACTTGAGGCATGTGAGGCTAGCTGGCTTGGCCATAGTCGATGGCTGGCGCAAAAAGAAGAAGAAAGAAAATAAGAAAATAAAAATAATTAATTAATTCATTAATTTTAAAAATTGTTTACATTAGTGACAACCGTCTTACGTGAGACTGCTGGTGTCCACGTTGGCGTATTCCCATCAAAATTGGCTAGATGGACTCAATTAGCAAGAAGTAAAAAGGTTTAAGACTGATTAATAAAATTAAAATGTTTAGAACTAAATTGATATAAGTACTATAAATTTAGAACTTTTTGGACAATTTTCACTCTTTCAGTAATGTACTTGGAATGTAACTAGTTGCCCATATTGCTTAATTGAAATTTGTGGCCTGAATTGCTCCATCAATTTCAAGAATGACAGCATCCATCATGCGAGCACTTTTTTTTTTTGTAATTTGTGTAAAACTGAAATATGTTTTTTTATTATAAATGATTGGTAAAATAGTATTCTATTTCATATAAAATTTCCTCTTTTAAATAGAATAAATGTGAAATTCTTTATTCATGTTATATATTAATGTAAAATATAGAGGACTTGACAAAGTTAGGAAATTCTAATTTGTGACTCATGAAATTTGTATCTATACTTAATAATATTATTAGAGTATATTTTAAAGGAAGTATTATAGAAATGTTAGAATTTTCAATAATTGCTCATTTGCAGTTTTTGAAACTCATTAGAACTAATTTCAATAAAACTAATGTCTGAACAAAAGTCATGGTATACGAGGCAAACATAAATCCTAATTTGAAGAAAATAAATGGAAAGTGGAAGAAAAACACTATTTATGAGGAAAGTAATCACTCCCTTACACATTAGAGCCCTATAAATCACTTTTAGAGAGAATTCTTAAAGAAAAAATCATTATTTATTTATGACGGTTTAGATTAATTTGCAAAGTTCACTGAATTTTTAGTATTATGGATGTAATTTTGATTGCAGTGAAATGAGACTCATTTTGTTTTGTGTTGTGTCATCACAACTTAAATATGTGGTCGTTATAACTAGGATATATATGACTCCATGCAATGCACATACAAGATAGAACATATAATGTGATTTATTGAGTAAAAATATCTTTCCTAGAATCACTAAAATTTCACAAAAAAATATATTTGGTCCATTCAAAAGATATAATGGGATTGAGTAGCACAATCCCCAAGGATGAGGTTATCTCTAAAGCACTCTCACCTGTCTTTCAAGTCCAATGGCCGCCCACAATCCTCGAACACCGTCGAAATATTCTCAAACAATTGAAACACCTCTCTCACATTATTGAACCTCTTTACTAGCACCTCCAAATTTTCATAGTTGGGGCCACAAAAAAAAAAAAAAAAAAAATTGGTGGAGCCTTTTCCTTTCTGTAATTTTTTATTTATAAGCTCTACTATCTTAGAAATAGATTCTGGTCACAAATTTTACTTATATTTTACTCAAATGTTTTGGTAAATACATAATTTCTTAATTGAGTTGAATAAGTGCCGTATACATTTACGAAGAAGATGACTTCAATCTAGAGTGTGTGGAACAATTTTGAGGGGGATTTCGGTACGGTGTTGTGGAGGCCGTTGCAATGTTCTTGACAATTAACTAAGTCTGCTTGATACTTGCTAGAATTCGACAAACATAATATGAAAATATCATTTTCCTTTCCTTGATCTTGCCCTAGCTTGCATTACGTTTGCCGACTCTATAGATACTTCATGGCGTGGAAATGCCATATAAATTGCTATGTCATTTAGTAAGATTTTTATAGGAAAAGTTAAAGTACATGTCAATGTTATTAACTAGTTTTGGTATTGCAATCTAATCAGTTATTGTCGACTATCAATGCTAGTAGTGATTAAGGTACGTTGAAGATGTCCCTATTCCAAAATAGGTTTAAATAAATTGAGACCAACCAAGCTCCAACCATCCTAATTTGGAGCTCCTGATCCCAGATTTATTCGCCCTGATACTTGAGAAAAACATGAAGCTATTCGCAATGACCGACTCCAGCGGGGGCAATGTATTGCATTTAGCAGCTTACCTGAATCAGGCCTGGGTATTCCAATTCTTACAACCAAAAACTGAATATTTGACCCGAGAACGGGACATGAATGGAGATCTCCCCGTTCATATTGCGAGCAAGATCGGTTATGTTGAACACATCAAGAAGCTAAAGAAAGTATCACATTGCCTAAATGGGCAAGGGCAAACTGTTCTTCATCTCGCCGCAAAATATGGGAGAGCCTCCGTAGTGAGATATATACTCAGCGATCCAAAACTAGGGAAGTTGTTAAATTTAATAGATTTTGATGGAAATACAGCTTTGCACTTGGCTGCGATGCATTCACAACCCGCTGCTTTGATTCATCTTGTGCGAACTGACGGAATTCAACTCAGCGTTCTCAACAACAAATGCTTGCTCGCTGTTGACATTGCTAGACGACGCCTGGCAATGGGGTATGAGATTCGGCAGGTAGGTAACATGAACAGTCACTATTTTATTTATTAACTTACTGGAGATTTTGTAGACTAATGCATTAGTTAAGGCAGATCTTGTATTCAAATCATTATGTCTCCCAGCCAACTAGATAGTAGAAGTATTGATCAAATTTCTAGAATAGCCGAGACTCCTCTCGGATAAATGTTTTGCAAGTCCCTAATTTAGTCTTGATAGGAGATAATTAAATTTGTGATCATGAATTTCTTTGCAGTTAGAAACAAGTAACGTCTCTTTCATAACATGGAGATAAAAATTTATATATTTCGTTTTAATTGAGCCTCTGAATACGGTCATGAATAAAAAGGCAGGGTTTGTCAAGGTTGCATTTTTTTTTTCATAAAAAGCCAGGGGTCAATGTGGCAAATTTGAACGCTCCAAATGTAGCACAATCTCATAACATTATCATTTTGTCGACCTATGAAATGATTGCCCGCATAGATTCCATTCATGCGTCTTTTTTTGTCTAAAACGAACTTGGTAATTTTGTGCTAATTCTTCAAAACAATCAGAAACTGCATCTTTAGAAGCAAACGTTTCCAGAGCTCATTCCGGTTATAAATATGGTATAAGTTTGTTCTTATTTTCCTTTTTACATGCTTCCGATCTCAGCACTTGGCATACCTGGCGTTGGTTTGCTCGCTCGTGGGAAAAGGTCCATTTAAGCCCGGAGTTATTCCTAGTTAGAGCGAAAGCTCGAGATGAAGAGTTATCAGTAGTCCGCTCGCGCAAAAGCATGCCGAGCAGGGACATCGTCAAGGATTACATCAATTCCCGTATGGTGGTGGCAACGCTTATGACCACAGTGACTTTCGCAGCCGGTTTTGCAGTTCCTAGAGGATTTAACAGCTCGGACACAGCCTCCAAAGATGACAAGGGCATGGCTACGATGTTGGACAATCGAATGTTCCAGGCTTTCGCGATTTGCAACACCATCGTGATGTTCTGCTCAATGACTGCGGTCGTCAACCTCATCTGGGCGCAGATAGTGTTAATAAATAAAATAGTGACTGTTCATGTTACCTACTTGCCAAATCTCATACCCCATTATATGTTCTATCTTGTATGTGCATTGCATGGAGTCATATATATCCTAGTTATAACGACCACATATTTAAGTTGTGATGACACAACACAAAACAAAACAAGTCTCATTTCATTGCCATAAAAATTACATCCATAATACTAAAAATTCAGTGAACTTTGCAAATTAATCTAGACCGTTGTAACATGTACATGAATACATAATGATTGTTTCTTTAAGAATTGTCTCTAAAAGTGATTTATAGGGCTCTAATTTGTAAGGGATTGATTATTTTCCTCACAAAGAGTTTTTTTCTTCCACTTTCCATTTATTTTGCTTCAAATTAGGATCTATGTTTGCCTCCAATACCATGACTTTTGTTCAACAAAAGAGGCATTACTTTTATTGAAATTAGTTCTCATGAGTTTCAAAAACTGCAAATGAGCAATTATTGAAAATTCTTACATTTCTATAATACTTCCTATAAAATATACTATAATAATATTGTTAAGTACATATACAAATTTCATGAGTCATATAACAACGATAATTAGGAATTTTCTAATTGTCGTCGAGCCCCCTATATTTTACATTAATATATAACATGAATTAATAATTTCGCATTAATTCTATTCAAAAGAATAAATTTTTATGAAATAGAATAATATTTCACAAATTATTTATAATAAAAAAACACATTTCAATTTTCCACAAATACAAAAAAGGTGCTCGCATGACGGATGCCGTTATTCTTGAAATTGACGAAGCAATTCGGGCCACAAATTTCAATATGGGTGTGACAAGATTTTGGGTTCTAATTTCAATTGGATAAATGGAAATTTATTCTCGTTCAGTTGAAGCCGAGGATTGTGAAATTGGGAAACGTGAGGGATCTTTGGATGAGGAAAGTAATCAATTTGATGAGAGAGACATCAATTGATTTTATGAAAATCTTTTGAGAGAAATTCAAGAGGGAAATTGGATGCATAAATGAAAAAGGGAAATCAAGAATTCTAGTTTGGAATTTCCTTTGGGATTAATTGAGCTTGTTCAAAAGAAATTGGATCAAGAATTTTCTCCTATTTGAGAAAATTCTTTCTTTTGAAATTATTCTCATTTCCCTTTCCCTATTTGGCCAAACACTTTTCCCCTATTTTTCCCACAAGTTTCTCTTTCCTTCCTTCTCTCTTTCTTTTTCTTTTTCTCTCTCTCCCTCTCTTTTCCCTCGTGCGTGAGCCCCTTCCACCGAATGCACGGCTGTCCTCCACTTTGCTTCCCCTTCACTTTTACTTTTTGACTTTTCAAACTCTCACTCTCTCTTATCTCTAACTCTCTCTCTCTGGACTCCCTCACTCGCTCGACATCTCTCTTCTCCTCCCTCTCTGTGTGCGAAACGAGCAGAAGCAGGAACGAAGACAGCAGCTCACTGTCGTCGCCCGCGCGTCATCCACGCACACCGCTTCTCACCATACTCCTTCCGCCTCTCTCTCTCCCTCCGGCTGCCATCGGTTTCTTCTTCTTTGGGTTGTTCAAAACCCAGTAGATCTGGGAAATCGAAGACTGAGCTGTGCAACGCCCCTGCAAGTTGAAGATCAGAACGGAAGCAGCTCGCCTGGGTTCGGAGCAGCAGCCGACGTCGCCGGGAGCCGCCGCACATCGCCTCACCGTCGTCCGTCTCCCTCTCACTCGCTTGAACGCCCTCCGCCCCAGCCTCTCTCTTCCTCTCCCTCTCGGCCGTTCGAACCAGCAAGGGCAGAAACAGAGACAGCAGCTTGCTGTCACAACCAGCAGCCGAAATCAGAACCAAGGCATCACGCCGTGCGCCGTCGCAACTCCGCGACCGCTTAGCAGCGCCGACCACCTTGCCCAGTCGAGCTGCCGTCCATGAACCGCCTGGCCAGCTGCTGTTCGGTGGTCATGAGGGACGGTAGAAACCCACCGGAGCTTCCTCCGACCACCTCCGGCCACCGTGCACCACCCCCTCGATCCGCCGGAGCCCCCTCGCCCTCCGCCAGCCTTGCCCCGCCATCTCAGTCCTCAATTCGGCCCCAACCAGCAGCGCACAGAGAGTGCAGAAAATGGGTATCGCAGAGGGTTTTGGCCCGTTTTGGCTGCCTTCCCGACCCGGATGCTCGGTCCGCTTTGAGGAAAGTTGATCATCGCGTCGAGCCCGTCGTTTTGAGTGAGTTTTACTCACTAATGCCTTCTTAGTTTGCTAATTATACTTAAAGGTTGACTATTGGTAATTAAGTCTAATTAGGTTGTTAGATTAGAATTGATTAGTGATTATTAGTTAATTATTTTGTATATTAGTGGTGTGATTAGTGTAATTAGATAGAGAATTGCATGTAGTATTTATTGGATGTTTCGTGGGATTTTTCCCGACTCTTATCGGGTGTTAATTAGGCAATTCGGGCCTAAGTGAGATTTTGGGCATTTAAATATTAATTTTCGGAATTAAATTAAATAATTATTTATTTTCCGAAAATTCAAGGGAGATGATCCGGAACCGGAATATTATGCGGATGACGTGGTGAAGTCCGTTTATTTAATCGGGCTTTATTTTGAGCTAAATTGAGTTTTTAATATTAATTATTTAATTCTCGAAATTAATTAATTATTTATTTATTTTCGGAAATTAAGGTTGGGATGGCTAGCGACCGGGATTTTATGCTGATGATCGTGGTGTAGTTCATTTATTTAATTGAGCTTTATATTATGCTAAATCAAATTTATTGTATGTATTTATTTAATCTTCGAAATTAATTGTTTAATTATTTATTTTCCGAAAATTCACTGGGATGGCCAGCGCCGGAATTTGGTGCCGATTGTCGTGGCGCAGTTCATTTATTTAATTGAGCTTTATTTTGTCTTTGAATTGAATTATTTGTGAAATTGGGAATTATTCTTTAATGGAATAATCTTTGATTGATAATTGGAAAATAATCGGGTGTCGGTTGACAAAGACTAAAAGTGTTTTGGTGGACTATAGAAAATGTGGGAGTTATGGAAAGGAAAATATTATATTTTGGCTAAGGCCGAGTGTCCCCACACACGGCTATTTTATCGAGAATGATAGCGAGATGGAATGGATTGAATGGTCGGATAGTATACTATATCATCATACGGGCTCGATATGTCGCCTTAGCGAGAGCAAGATATGGGGTGTACTATATCGGCCTATGGGCGATATGTCGGCTTAGCGCGAGCGGGACACTTTATTAGCTCGGTGTGAGCATCGGGGTATACTATATCGGCCTGTGGGCGATATGTCGCTTAGCGAGAGCGATACCGGTATCTATATCGGCTACGGGCGATATGTCACTTAGCAAGAGTAGTATACCTTAACCCTATCGGCTTAGTGCAAGCTATACTATCTATATATCAGCTTAGAGTAAGCAGTCCTGGACTATGGTCGGACTTATATATTGTATTAAATGTGCCGACCAAGCATGGGTCGTGATGGCATGTAATCGACTAGGTCGATTGATCGATGATTCGATCTGAGTGTGATTGGATGTGACTCATTGCTTTAATCTGATGTTGTGAATTGATTGATTAGAAATGACCGGGAGTGGTCTTGCTGGCTTGTAATCGACTAGGCCGATTGATCGAGGATTCGATCTAAGTGTGACTTGATGTGATTGATTGCCTTGGTTTGATGTTGTGAAGTGAATGATTTAAGGGAGATGATCGTGAATGGTCTTCCTGATGTGAAATCGACTAAGACGATTAGATCGATGCTTCGATCTGTGATGTGATTGCTTGTGTGCCTATTCGATTTGTACTAATATGCAGGTGGAATCTGAGGCTAAGGTAAGTCTTCTTACTCATGTTGTGCATAGGCAGCCCTAAGGTGTATTAGTTTACTAATCGGGTCTTAGGAAGTAGAACTTCTTGAGACGTGGTCTCGGTGGTTATTGAATAACCATTTCGGGACACGGATGAAGAGCCTAAGGAGCATGAATCGATGAGGAGATCCCTGTTGAGGAACCCAAAGAGGAGTACGTGGAGGAGGACCGAGTATGACATCGAGTACGACCGGATGAGGACCGAAATCCTATCTTGTCTTGTCGACCTTGTTTGCATGTAAAAGATGTAGTTGTGAATTTTCAGTAAGAAAAATGTATGGCCACCTTTTCTATCCCATTGCTTTATTGTGCAGGGAATTATAAGCTTCCGCATGTGCATATATAAATGAAAGGGTCGGCGATACATAGTCTGAGGATATCGCATTTTTAAATCGACCAAAAGTAATGGATGTGTGCGTGCCTGAGGGTCGGGGCGTGACCTGAGGGTCGGGGCGTGACAATGGGTAACCGGTTACATTCCAAATACATTAGTGAAAGAGTGAAAATTGTCCAAAAAGTTCTAAATCTATTGCACTTATGCCAATAAAGTCATAAATATTTTTACTTCTTGCTAATTGAGTCCATCCAGCCAATTTTGATAGGAATTCGCTGACGTGGACACTAGCAATGTCTTGTAGGACAGTCAGCACTAATATAAACAATTTTTAAAAATATTTTTGATTTTTTTTTTTCCTTTCTTCTTCCTTTTGTGCCAGCACCGACTATGGCTGAGCCAACTAGCCTCGCATACATCAGGTAAGACGTGGCCGAACAAGGGGGCACACCCTCGCCCAGGCGATCTAGCCTAGTTTGGGCAACGGTTGGTCTTGCCTAACCTAGGTGAGGCCGACCCTTGCTGGCGCTTGGTCTTGCCTGGCTAGGCATCACTTATAAAGGGCAAGGTCAACTCACCTAGCCATGGTAGGTTGGCCATCACTTGGTGGTTGGTAGCCGACCCACCGATAAAAGGAAGAAGAAAGGGGGAAGAAAGAAAGAAAAAAGAAGAAAAGAAGAAAAATTTAAAAAATTTAAAAAATTTAAAAAATTTAAAAAATTTAAAAATTTTAAAAATTTAAAAATTTTAAAAATTTAAAAAATTTAAAAATTTTAAAAATTTTAAAAAATTTAAAAAATGATTAAAATATTATTAAAAATTATCTACGTCAATGAATTCCAGTCAAAATTAGCTGGATACACTCAATTGACAAGAAGTGAAAATGTTTAGTATTGAATTGACAAAATTGAACGATTTATGACTGAATTGGCAAAAGTGCAATAGACTTAGGATTTTTTGGAAAATTTTCCCAAGTGAAGTAATATTACTAGATTTAAAGAAATAACCTTACCTTATTTAATTGATATGAACCTTAAAAAAAGTGCCTATCATGATAACCTAATTAAAGTGCCTATCTACAAAAGTCCATGGCAACGCTCGATTCATTCCACAATGTCATCTACTTTTACATTCAATGCAGAATAAACTGAACTATTATTACGAGATTTCAATCGGTAGTACTTCATAAAAGGATTTTATATATTGGATAGTAAGAATAAAAATATATAGTAAATCCAATTTCAATGGGATCTTTTGTATCGTTTCTAAAGTGCTTATTAGAATTATGAGCTGACAAACTATGAAACAGCCCTTCTGCATACATGTTCACTACATGAAACATGGTTAAATATAGTAGAATTAGGTTTAATTGTATTATCACAAATAAGTTAAGCCATTATAAATGGATTATGAACGTTATGTGTGCAGGTCGACTTCTATAATCTATTCAATGAGTGTAATGTAAGTTTAGACACATACATTTATTGGGTATGCTAATTTATTATTTGCATCACACAATACATTGTTACGCATTTTCACTTTATGTCTATTTGAAATTGTTTTGCATGTTTTTTTTTTTTTTGGTGACCCAGGGAACCTCCGTGCGCCGCTTCGCGGCGGAGAGTAAACCTTAGGGTGGGTAGGGCCCACACCGCTGACCCCTCCACAGGTAAATCCGCGTGAGCATTGAAGCACTGCGAACGCAAAGTCTCGAACTCTTTCCCCTGTCGTCTTGGGTACCAAGCCTTAACCGCGCGGCCACCACGGGCGGTGGTATTGTTTTGCATGTTCAGTTCAAATAAAGAGCCTTAAACATGTTACGTCGTGCAATGTAAATAATAACATGTGCTCAGATTAATAAATTGGGACAGGATAAAAATAAAGTGATTGCATCTAGGGTTGGAATTATACTTGATAGGGAAAATTGTCCAAAAAGTTTTGAATCTATTGTATGATGATTAATTCAGTCTTAAATTCAATTGTGCCAATTTAGTCATAACAATTTTAATAACTTGCCAATTTAGTCATAAATATTTTAACGATTTGTCATTTTAGTCATTTTATCCAATTTTGTTGGAAATCATAGGCATGGTGGTCTAGTAGTATTGACTGTCCTACATGGCACAGCCAACGCTAATGCAAATAATTTTTGCAATGTTTTAGTTTTCTAATTTTTTTTTCCTTTTTCCTTTCCTTTCCTTTGTCTTTTTTTTTTTGGTGACCCAGGATCTGCCGAGCCTGCCTTTTTCCTTTTCTTTTTCTAATTTCTTATTTTTTTTCATTTTTCTCTTCTCTAACCATCAATAGTTGACGCCTAATGGAGGTCAAGCAAGGGCAAGGGTTGCTCTACGCAAGGGTTGGAGGGCGGTCCTTGCCTCGAGGCTAGCGAGGGAAAAAGGATTAAAAAAAGAAAATGCAAAAAATGCAAAAAATTTAAAAATATATTGTAAAAAAGCCACATAAACAATCAACATCATGTAGGATGGCTAGCTTTGACTAGACCGCCATGTTAGCGATTTCTAGCATAAATTGATTAGAAGGACTAAGTTGGTAAATCTTTAAAAAGTTTAGGACTAAAATAGAGGTTAAATTGACACAATTGACACGTTTATACCTAAATTGACAGCCGTACAATAAGTTTGGTTCATGGCTCTCAGTCGCTTCAAAAATGGCATCATTGTTAGATTCTAGATTTTCATGGTCATCAATCTTAAATATTTGCACTTTATAGCTTTTCTAACCAAAGATCGACAACACATGAGTTTCTAGTGAAATGGTTGTATTTGTAATATTTAAGCTGATCTATTATGCTCTAATGTGAATAATTTGTTTATCATATGGCTAAACCGATGGATATCCAACTACTTTAACAAGTAGGGTAGGGAATTTTAAGTAAAAACCGGTAAGGGGTTCTGGTAAGAGCAAAAAGTTATTGCACAAATTTGGGACGAGTCGGTCCAGAAATAGATAAATATATTTCCACATAAGCAGATTTAGGTATGTACCGTGTCGTAGAAGTACAATGGCACCATGAATGGGCGGAAAGCCTTCTATCCTTGATGGTTCCAATGAGAGTGAAAATAAAGCCTCATGTATTGCGGAGTCGTTATTGTAGAGGGCTAGGTACAGGGGAGATTTCTCACCCGCGTTCTTCCAGTACACGGGTTCTAAATCTTCGCTCAACAAATAGCGCACCAAGTCGGCTCGTCCACACCACACGGCCTCGTGCAAAAAGGTGTTTTCACGTTTGTTCTTCATCCTCAAGAGGTTCTTGTCCTCGACGTTGGGGAGGCCTCTTGCCCGGTGAATCAACATCTCTGCAGCTCCAGTAGATCCCCCAAACGAAGCGACCCAGTGGAGTGGGGTTTCTCCCCAATCATCTTGGGCGGTTATGAGGTGGTCACCAACATAATCAACCAGAAGCCTTAGGATGTCGTCCTTCTCGTTTGCTGCTGCCACGTGGAGCAGTGAGTCGTTCCATTCCAATCGGGAATTTAAAACGGCAAACCAATCGATGTCCCGCAACAATGGATCATTTACATTGATCATGGAAAGGAACTCGTCAACCTTACCGCCTTGGATGACACCCGCCAGTTTTCTAGCATATTCGTAAGCTTTTGCCGGATCTTGTCCCCCTGCGGAAGCCGCCCATGCATTATTCATTATTTCCCGTCGACCTCTCCAGATTTCTTCTTCATAATCCCTTTCATCCTTTGACACTTCCGGTCAAAGTCCTCCTTCATCCTTCTTTACCTCATCCGCGATCGAGTTGTTCATTCCACCATCCTCCACTTCTATAGACAGCTCTCCTTCCGTTGAGCCCAAGCTGTGCAAGTAATCTAGTTATTGAAAAGGAACATGGGTCGTGAAAGAGACGTTATATCAATTAAGTATTGAATAATGCATCCATCTAATTATCTAAACTTCTATAATAGCTAATAGTGCTCCTTCATAATTTCATATGGCATCAAAACTAGAAAATTTCGAGTTTTTGTAAAAGACAAATACAGGCTACATCTTGATGGGATAATTTAAAGCTGAAACACTCACTAACACAAAAAAGAGAAGGAGACAGTTATCCTTTTTGTCTATTTCACCCTTTTTTCACCTTATCAAAAACAATTACAGGACTCGACTCTTAAACTAAATGACTCATAAATATAGCTAATGTTCTGAGGTGATAAAATCCTAAGAACTTACAAAACATTGATTACACTTAGAAACATGAACAATCATGAAATAGAAATACGCTCAGACTTCTCAAAAACAACACTACAATAAAGAATCTAATTAACTCGAGTCATCGGTATCAATTCACCAAACAAATTCATCGGTATCAATTCTGGAATATCGGCATTGACAACCATTAATATCAGTAACTTCTCGATTGACATCAACAACTCATAGTTGATTGACGACAGGTTTAATTTCTTTCACATCTCATATGCAACTCCCGGCCTCCTAACACCCACTTTTATCTCCTAAAATGTACAAATTGAAGCCCTGTAGATAAACTTAATAACTAAATCTGGTCTCTAAAAGAACACTGCATTGGCTTATCAATCGTCGCATGTTTTGCCTTCACGGGCTGTGTTGGTTTTCACCACCCAATATGGCATCGACGACTCTGTAATCTTGCCAACTAGTAGATCAGCTGTTGTCCTTGAATCGGTCTCTAGGATGATTCTTCAAATTTTGATAACTCGCCAATCAAATTTGTGATGGAAGAAAACCACGATCATTTTTTTCCAGTGGTGGTGCTAAAAGATTTTCTCTGTGGTGGCGACAAAGAGAAGAAAGATTATTTTTCAACACAGAGAAATTTCATTCGCGGTCCTAAAGTTTGATATTTGCTGCAGTTATGCTATTGATCTCTTGAAATTAGATTTTGCACTGCCAATCTAATGTTATGCGGTCGGTCCACTACTACTATTTGTGTCAATTATTGACTGAAACTTTTTACATGTAATCGATTTAATTTACAACATCGTTAAAGTCACATGATTGACAAGCAAAAAATGTAATGTAAGAATATTGTTGGAGCTTAGATCATGTGCAATAATAGTAACTTAGATTCAAATAAATGTAAGAAAACTAAATCTGAACATGATAATACTGAATCATGACATAATTATGTAATCAACATCGATAGTCCAAAAGCCATCCAAAAATGTTGTAAAATTTTGCAATGAAAATGCTTGTTAGCAACGTAGTCAATGATGTAAAAGTTCACGGATAGAATTCTAAATTTATTTTATCTCTATTGGCACATGTAACGCTCTAGCTGGATGAACTCTTTTTAGCCATTACTTTCATTGATGGATCACAAAAATGTTAACATCACTTGTATTTGATGAATATTTAAGCCAATCTATTTTTTGAGTTTCACCAGCAATTATGCACCTAACCCTCTCTCTCTGCTGCTCTTTATTCGCCAGCTATACGAAAGGCCAAAAAATATTTTTTGAGTTTCACCAGCAATTATGCACCTAACCCTCTCTCTCTGCTGCTCTTTATTCGCCAGCTATACGAAAGGCCAAAAAATATTTTTTGAGTTTCACCAGCAATTATGCACCGAACCCTCTCTCTCTGCTCTTTCTTCGCCAGCTGTACAAAAGGCCAAAAAATATTTTTTGAGTTTCACCGGCAATTGTGCACCTAACCCTCTCTCTCTGCTGCTCTTTCTTCGCCAGCTGTACAAAAGGCCAAAAAATATTTTTCGAGTTTCACCAGCGATTATTCACCTAACCCTCTCTCGCTGCTGCTCTTTCTTCGCCAGCTGTACAAAAGGCCAAAAAATATAATTGAGCGAGTTTCACCAGCAATTATGCACCTAACCTAAAGTAGCTTTATTCTCTCTCTGCTGCAGGCTGCACGCTGTAGCTGCTCTTTCTTCGCCAACTGTACAAAGCCCAAAAAATATATTTGAGTTTCACCAGCAATTACTCACTTAAAGTAGCTTAGTCCTTCGGTTTGATAATAAGGAGCAACCCACTTTGTTGACCTCACTCCAATCAGTGTCGGCGAAATAGGTATACTCTCTCCTAGTCCTTCATCGATCGGAATTTCCATTCCAGAGCATCAGCGTCAGCATCGTCCTCCGCTCCCAACTCGCAGCACCATATTTTTCTTCTCAAGTCCAACCTTTCTTTACTCTTCAGGTTTTGTTGCTTTGATTTCTTGACTCATGGCTTCTGTCCTATGATATGCTTCATGTGCTACCATGTTCTGTTAGATCTGGGTTTTGGGGACGGTTTTCCTGTCTTATGGGATCGGACTCTTTTAAGGATATTCAAACATCATAGTTTTGTTGCTTTCTGAACTATGCATGCACATTCAAACATCACATGGCTTTTTGCAATTGCATTTAGCTTGATATAAGAATGTTTAATTCTTTGGATTAGCTAACTTTGATCTGCATTTGGTTACTGCTAATTCTGCCTCACCCCAGCTTCTAGATTGCCCTGAGAAATCTGGTCATCTTTAGTTTGTTGTGAGCATAATTTGAATTTGCAGCCCACCCAAAAGAGAAAACCTTACATGTTCACTGCGAAAATTCTAAGTCAATTAAAGTGAGAATTTGCAGACTATCCAGAAAAAGTTGGTTTTTCACAAAAGTGCTATTAAGTTATAAATAAGTCATATGGAAATCAGGTAATACTTTCTTTTTTTTATCAATAACTTTTTAACACTTACCAATTCTTTCATGAATTTATCCGCTTGAAAAATATCCGTTTGTTTTAAAATGTAGTAAAGTCGTCCCTGTGACGTATGAGAGTTAATTGCCTTTTTGACAATTTGCGTCTGGATGGCCTCTTCACTAAACAAGACGTCTTCTTGTAAATGGCGTAATTATGACCTTTTGGGTGTCGAATTGTCGTGATCATAATTATTATTACTTTTTTGACCAAGATCATGTGTTCTACGTTAGTCCAATTCTAAGGAAATTTGTTACCCCCGTAATAGGGGGGTGAATTGATTTTTCAAGATATTAAAAATCAATTTTGTAAAACCGACCCCTATAAAAATTGTGCTTCTACTACCAAGTATACTAGCAATTTAAACAGGACAAACTAAAAAGTTTAGAGAAAGAAAAATTGCAAAATGAGAATTATGAAAGTTCAATTCGGGTATACATACTCCTCTTTCTAGCTCTAATAGCCCAAATAGACTGAACTCTACTAGCTATGCCAAGAGTACAAATACCATCGTGTTTTGAAAATTACTCAATCGGTCTTAAACTTTTCAATTTTGTCAATTTAGTCTTAAACATTTGTATGAAATTCCAATATATTCCTTTCAGTCATGTTTTGCCAAAAATTTCTGACACGACATCATCGTTGGCCGTCCTATGTAGCACACCACTATACCCATGATTTTCAGCTAAAATTGGCGAAAAGACTAGATTGAAATTTCACACGAAAGTCTAGTTAATGACCGAATTAGTATATATACAATAAGTTTAGGATTGATTAGATAATTACTCCTATCTTGTTACAAGTGCAGAACTTGCTGCCATAGAGAACTTGACTTCCTTCTACAGCAATCCCGATGTACACTGAGTAACCTTTGGACCCTCCAATAGCCATTCTCACACCTTGTTCACACAATACAAAGGTCCTTTTCTAAATTATAAACCACACCTCCGACTGTTTACAAAGAGTCCATTGTACATTTTATCTCTTGCCTAGACAAATATTGTTCACTCTAAGTATGTACAACCACCCTTTTCATATGTTTACGAGTGGGTTTGTCCCTCTTGCTAATACTTAGAAACAATACTAAAATGGATGTAAGTTTATGAAAGACACGAACTCAAAAGTCTCCCAATAATACTTAAAGTCTCTTGTAGTAGTTATATCTATCTAATCTTCCAATAAAAAAGAAAAATCTCAGCAAAATTCCTTAAAAACACGTGTATAAAACCTTGTTACAATCTAGGCCATCAATCTGATCTTCTATTAATGAGGGTTTTAATCATATTGTTTCACCAACCTTTTGAGCGAATTAGTCCCTTTTTTTTGCATAACTAATCTTGGGATGTCACATTTTATTGCTATGACTTGGGGCTTTGATTTAGGAACTCCAATAGTCATTAAATCTCTCCATGGAGAGCGCCCGCTAAAAAAATCTGACTGCTTTGCATAACCTAGTTTGGTTCTACACCTTTCCTCCAGCAGCTTTCCTGACATAGTAAAATCTTACTTATGTACTTGTAAAATCCGAACCAAGTTTCTGTATGGTTTAAACATGAACATTTGCACGCTTAAATGAATTCTTTAAATCCTTGGGTTAAATTCTGATATTATCATAATCCTTTAAGTATATTTTCCAAGCAGTTTCTCCATTTTCGACAATGACAAACCTATACCATTCCTTCAATAAGAGTGAGTTATGCACATAAGCATGCATATTCTGCAGAACTATTTGACTGTAAAACCAGAGATGATTCATGCATGCTTCTACATGCGACATTTTAATAGACCATACAAATATGTCTGCAAAACATAATAAACTCCCCTTAATATGTACACATAGTGTGATACTCCCCTTGAGTATGTGCTTCTCCCCCTTCTTGTTTCTTAAAAAAGCAATAACATCATATGGCCACGGATGAAAACCTTATAAGCAAAATCATTCATTTATTTATATACAGAATTGTTCTACAAAGCATATTCCGGAAAAATTAATATAAAGGAAAGTGAACATTAACCAAAAGGATCACAAACACCGATTTCATCCATCAAGCTAGAACGTATTGTTATCAAGAGGTTTATTCATAATATGAGCGAATTGCAAATTGATGCTAACAAATCCTTTTCATTGATTCATGTTGTGCTGTGGCTGCCATAATTAAATAAATAAATAAAAGAATCATATGAGAGAGTCTCTCTTCTTCAAGTTTGACCTAGTTCAGAGCTCCTCGAAATGGAAGCCACCCCCGTTAATTAGCACAACTCATTGTTTAGGCTTAAATCTTTTATTAGAAATCCAAAATTTAGGCAGCTGAATACTTGGCCAATTTTTAAGACAGTGTGACTCTAAAAATTGTGCTCGTAGTCAACTGAAACACAATTAGTAAAGAAAGACTTACCGATTGCTTAACAATGTTGCATTTACACTTATTTTCAAATCCTTACATTAAGGATGACACGTCCTTATATCTCAATAAGGGCCATTGACTTAACTAAGAAATTTTATCATTTCCCTTTTTGCTGATCAATATGTCATGAGGTTTAGTACACAACTGACTATATTATTCTAAAGAATTTGATTCCGTTGAATACTCGAAACACAGACATTTGACTAATTGGAGTTTGAATTACTAAAATTGCGACAACAACTGAGTAGAAATGTAAAAGAGACTTAGGGTTGATGCCTGATTATATATCGAAATACCATGGGTTTGACATATAGACCTCCTTGTCAAAGCCCTGTATGCTATTGGAAATATGTATACGTATTAGGCGCATTTTGTGGGCTACTACATGGTGCACTTGTTTTATATTTTAAGTTCCAATGGGTCAGTTTTGTTTACTAGTAATATTTTCCTCCAATCATACTTTCAATTAACAGGTCACAGATTATGGACATTATCGATATGCAAATTCAATCAAAATCAAATACGAGTGATGTCAATATTTGTGTGATCCATCAATAAAAGTTATGGCTAAAAAGAGTTCATCTAGCTAGAGTGTTACATCTGCAAATAGATATAAAATAAATTTAGAATTCTATCCGTGAACTTTTACATCATTGACTACGGTTGCTAACGAGCATTTTCATTGCAAAATTTGACAACATTTTTGGATAGCTTTTGGATTATTGATGTTGATTACTTAAATCTAAGTTATTATTATTGCACTTGTTGACATCTAAATTTGTTGTTTTTCTTCCTCTTCTTTTCCTCCTGCGCGGTCCAATCTCTTTTCCTTTCGGCCCGCCCGCGCCCCAGCTGTCTTCCTTGTCCTGTCTTCGCGCGCAAACCCGCAGAGGAGGAGAGACAGCAGTAGCAGCAGCCCAACAGCAGCACGCCGGCGGGCGCGGGAGCGGAGCGAAAGAAAGACGGGGGAAGCGGAGAGAGAAGGAGGCGAAAGAAAGTGGACCAACCGAGGAAAGAAAAACGAGAGGGAGAGAGCTCGAGAGGGAGGCGAGAGAACGGAGACGAGGAGGGAGTCTCCGAACCTTGTCGCCGCCGCCGCCGACCCTCGCTGCCGCCTCCCACACCTCTCCAGCAACCGCCATCCCCGACGACTGCCGCCTCGCTAGGTCACTGCCTCTGCTCGCCGCGACACCAGCCACTGCGCCGGTCACCGCATCGAGCCCCCTCGCCGCGCGACGCAACACCGGCCGTATTGCGCCGGCCCGCCGCCGCTCCGGTCCGTGCCGTACCTCCGCGTCACCGCTCCGGGGCAACTCTTTGCCGTCACCCGCCGCCATATCCGCGTCGCAACCCTAACCGAAGGGGCCGACTGTGCAGCCACCGACCACACCTCTCCAGCTAACGCCATCCCCGACGACCACCGCCGTGTTGCTTCCCCCGCCGTCGCCTGCTGCTGCGTGTTCGTCACCAGCCGCCGCGTTCGCCATAGCCCGCCGCTGCTGTTCCGCCACTTGTCTTTGTCACCCGCTGCGTCCCAACCATCGCCGTCAAGCCCATCGTCGCCGCCGTCGCCGTCCGTACGCCTAGCGACGCCTCGGCGCGAGCAAGGAGAGGGACGCGTCCATCGGGTCCGCGGCCGGGTAGGCTTTTGATCTTCAGGCAGGCCACGTTTGGGCCGAAGCAAGGCCTTTGGGCCAGTTTAATATTAGTTTTTGCTTTTGTGTTGGGCCGGGCTTAGTTTACTTAGATTTCTTTTTTTGGTGGACTCAGTTTTGAGCTGGACTGGGCCCTCGTTTAGGCCCAGTCCTATTGTGGCCTGCCGGAAGTGGGCCCTCCCGGCCCGTACCAACCGGGGCTGAACCCGGGTCGGGTGAGACCGGACCCAACCCGGTTTGCCCTTTTTTTAAAAATTAAAAATTACTTAAAAATTAAAAATTTCGAAAATTTAAAAAATGTAGATTTTGGTTAGGAATTACCATGTCTTTCCTTTTTAGCGTAATTAGCCTTTTATTTTCTTGTACCTTGATTATATTATATGTTTAATTTGCATATTTAATTATGTTTGTGGATGTTCAATTACACATGTTTAATTTGATTGCAATTAGGATTTTGGTAGCTACGATTGTTATTTTAATGACTGTGCACCCGTATAATCACCTCACATATTATTGGATAGGTATAAAATTAATCCAAACTGCCTAAGTTCATCAATGCAGCGTTCTTTAGAGACCAGTTTAGTTATTCACTTAAGTTTATCTACGGGGCTTCAATTTGT
This sequence comes from Eucalyptus grandis, assembly GCF_016545825.1. Taxonomy (NCBI): domain Eukaryota; kingdom Viridiplantae; phylum Streptophyta; class Magnoliopsida; order Myrtales; family Myrtaceae; genus Eucalyptus; species Eucalyptus grandis. The sequence goes on from NC_052612.1 coordinate 6,611,922, forward strand.
ACGTTTTAGGAGATAAAAGTGGGTGTTAGGAGGCCAGGACTTGCACATGAGATGTGTTAGAAATTAAACCAAATTAATAAATGTCCTCAATCGACTACGAGTTGCTGATGTCAATGGAGAAGTTACTGATATTAATGGTTGTCAATGCCGATATTCCAGAATTTGATACCGATGATTTATTTTGGTGAATTGATAAGGATGACTGTCCGATGCTCAAGTTAATTAGATTCTTTATTGTAGCATTGTTTTTAAGAAGTTTGTTTGTATTTCTATTTCATGACTGTTCATGTTTCTAAGTGTAATCATTGTTTTGTAAGTTCTTAGGATTTTATCACTTTAGAACATTAGCTATATTTATGAGTCATTTAGTTTAAGAGTTATGTGTGAAGCATGTAAAAGTCGAGTCTTGTAATTGTTTTCGATAAGGTGAAAAAAAGGTGAAATAAACAAATGGATATCTGTCTCCTTCTCTTTTTTGTGTTGTGTTAGTGAGTGTTTTAGCTTTAAATTATCCCATCAAGATGTAGCATGTTTTTGTCTTCTACAAAAACTCGAAATTTTCTAGTTTTGATACAATATGAAATTATGAAGGAGCACTATTAGCTATTATAGAAGTTTAGATAATTAGATGGATGCATTATTCAATACTTAATTGATATAATGTCTCTTTCGCGACCCATGTTCCTTTTCAACAACTAGATTACTTGCACAGCTTGGGCTCAATGGACAGAGAGCTGTATAGAAAAGTGGAGGATGGTGGAATGAACAACTCGATCGCGGAGGAGGTAAAGAAGGATGAAGGAGGACCTTTAACGGAAGTGTCAAAGGATGAAACGGATTCTGAAGAAATCTGGAGAGGTCGACGGGAGAGAATGAAGAATGCATTGGCGGCTTCCGCGGGGGGACAAGATCTGGCAAAAGCTTACAAATATGCTACAAAACTGGCGGGTGTCATCCAAGGCGGCAAGGTTGACGAGTTCCTTTCCATGATCGATGATTTAAATGATCCATCTTTGGAGCGCGTCGATTGGTCTACCATTTTAAATTCCCAATTTGAATCCAACAAATCATTGCTCCACGTGGCAGCAGCAAACGAGAACGACGACATCCTAAGGCTTCTGGTTGATTATGTTGGTGACCACCTCATAACCGCCCAAGGTGATCAGGGAGAAACCCCGCTCCACTGGGTCGCTTGGTCGGGGGGATCTACTAGAGCTGCACAGATGTTGATTCGCCGGGCAAGAGACCTCCCCAACGTCAAGGACAAGAACCTCCTCTTGAGGATGAAGAACAAATGGGGAAACACCGCTTTGCAGTTGGCCGTGCGCCAAGGTCACGCCAACTTGGTGCGCTATTTGTTGAGCGAAGATTTGGAGCCCGTGTACTGGAAGAACGTGGGTGAGAAATCTCCCCTGTACGAAGCCCTCAACATTAAGGACTCCGATGTACATGAGGCTTTATTTTCTCATGCGTTGGAACCATCAAAAATAGAAGGCTTTCCGCCCATTCTTGGTGCCATTATACGTTCACGACGCGGTACGTACCTAAATCTACTTATATGGAAATATATTTATCTATTTCTGGACTGACTCGTCCCAAATCTGTGCAATAACTTTTTGCTCTTACTAGAACCCCTTACCAGTTTTTACTTAAAATTCCCTACCCTGCTTGTTAAAGTAGTTGGATACCCATCGGTTTAGCTGCATAATAAACAAATTATTCACATTAGAGCATAATAGATCGGCTTAAATATTACAAATACAACCAATTCACTAGAAACTCATGTGTTGTCGATCTTTGATTAGCAAAGCTATAAAGTGCAAATATTTAAGATTGATGACCATGAAAATCTGGAATCTAACAATGATGCCATTTTTGAAGCAACTGAAAGCCATGAACCAAAATGAACAAATGAAAGTTTAGGCCAGGAATTATAAACTGGTAGCAAACCTGTAGGTTGCGCAGGCGTGATTTTTTCATTGGAAAAAGAGGAGGTGAAGATTCCGTCACTCTCAGCAAATTGATGGATTATCGTAGACTGTTAATTTATTTGTGACAAACAGTCAATAGGGTTTTAAGAAATTAACAAAAGTGGATCTAAATCAAGAAATAAATTTTTAAATGAATACGGTGTCGCGACCTACCCTCGGGGGGAGGGAATAGGTTTAGGGGTATTGCCTAAAGACGAGCCTAAGGCCCATGATTAGGCGTGAGCTCTTCCAAGCCCATACCCCGCGTGACATTGGGATATTCTTTAGGAATTTTTGCACAAAATGAGTCGCCACTAGTATATTGGGGTCGACTAGAAACCAAGTGAGGCGCGGGAGAACACCACACTTCCTACGCAACCAGAGAATCTAGGGGCGAGGACTTGATTACACTAATTGACCAATTAGTGCCATTTCGGTACCTAATCTTGTTTATTTTAGCAAAATGATTTTTGGCAAGTAGTTTGAGTTAATTTCATGCCTATCCACTAATGTATGAGATGATCATGTGAGTGCGCAATCATTAAGTAGCAATCATAACTACCAAAATCCTAATTGCATTAAAATTGAGTGTGTGCGATTAAACATCCACGAACGTAATCAAATATGAGAATTAAACATGCAATAAAATCAAAGTACAAGAAAAGAAAGGCATAATTACGCTAACAAGGCAAGACACAACAATTCCTAACCAAACCCTATGCTTTTTCAATTTTTGAAGTTTTTAATTTTTTAATTTTTTTAATAAAATAAAATTAATCTTTTAAATTTTAATTTTTAATTTTTTAATTAAGAAAAAGGTCGAATGTTTTGAATGCTTCCTGAGTTTTGAATTTTCGGAAATATTTTTGAATTTTTATTATTTTTCGATTTTTTTGATTGTTTTTATAAGTTTTTATTTTTAATTTTTTTAATTATCTTATCATGCTCTGTCGTTCCCTTGCTGCACTTCCCCCCTTTTCAGCAACTCCTATTCCGGAAGCCACTTTCTCTCTTGTCTTTTTTTTTCTTGTTTTATTTCTTTTCTTTTCTTTTACTTTTATTTTTCTCCTCCCCTTTAGTCTACCCCTCTACACATTTTCTTCTTCGGGCGTCATCTTCTTCCTTTTGTCTTTTTCACTTTTAACACCCATTTTTTTTATCTTTTTATTCTTCAATAATTTCCTCCCACGCCCCGAAACCGACCGTTCCTTCCGAA